>NC_141060.1:23472257-23587257 GCF_041138505.1 Cibotium barometz
TGTATAGGTATATTGTTATATGTGTGTATGTACACACACACACACACACACACACATGAATGCATATATATAATGTATATATATATGTGAATATATATATTTACAAAAACATAAATATATGTATATATATGTAGGTATATATGTATGTGTATGTAAATATATATATGGATAGACATTGTAGATGTATACATATTATATATGTTTATGTATGCGTATGTAAATATATATATGGATAGACATTTTAGATGTATATATATTATATATATTTATGTGTGTGCAAGTTTCTAAAGTATGCATGTATGTATGTAGTGTATGTATATGCATCTCTATATTATTTTATCTTTGCACGTATGTATACACAGAATTGCATGTATATATATTTATATATGTGTGTGTTCATTTTGGCCAGTCAATAGCTTTTGCATAAGCAAAGAGATTTTGTGTGCGTGTATAAACTAGCTGTGCCTCATTAGGAATTTTTGGACCCAAAAAGGGCCTCCTAAGCATTCCTAATTTTAAGGGATTAGAGCTTAAAAAGTTGGGCTTAAGGGAGAAAAAGGCTATGATGACCCCTATTTTTTGCCTTGCCACATTAGCCATACCCCCCTAGTTTCACTTTTTAAAGAGAATATTCTCATACTCTCTCTCTTACTTTTTGACTTTTCTCATACTTTCTCTTACTTTTTGAATTTTTTATCTTCACTCTCTACAAATTGAATCTTTCTTGTCAGTTTGAAATCTCCTTTCTCATTAACTCCCACCATATCTCCCTTCCACATAACCAAAACATTCTCGTATTAAGGTGGGTCCCAAAAAGTGAAAATTTTTATTTTTTTTATTTTTTTTACATTTTGAGGTGGAAAAAACACCACCCAACCAATATGTATGAATTTTTTATCTTCACTCTCTACAAATTGAATCTTTCTTGTCAGTTTGAAATCTCCTTCCTCATTAACTCCCACCACATCTCCCTTCCACATCTCCCTTCCACATTAGCAAAACATTCTCGTATTTAGGTGGGCCCCAAAAAGTGAAAATTTTTTATTTTTTATTTTTTTTTAAACATTTTGAGGTGGGAAAAACACCACCCAACCAATATGTATGATGAAAATAATTTTTCCTCTCCCAAAAGCTTGTAATTCAAGGGTCACGTCAGAAGCTTGTTAGGAGCCAGTACATCCATAACTAACTGTCAGGTCCCCACAACTCCATAAACATAACTAACTGTCAAGAACCACTACATCCATGAGATCCCAAAATTGTGGGGACCCCAAAAATTATTATTTTTTAAATTTTCTCATAAATGTAATTTATTGATGAACTCCATGTTAGTATATTTGTATATCAAAAATATCATTTTCTACTTAGAAAAACGGATTTGTGTTAAACTTCCAACAACAAAGTTTTAACATTCTCTCTCACACTCACTCTCTCTCTCTCTCTCTCTCTCTCTCTCTCTCTCTCTCTCTCTCTCTCTCTCTCTCCTCTGAGGATCTCTGCGCTTTAGCTTCTTCCTCTGCTTAGCTATGGAGCCCTTGCAAGCTGTGTGTAGCCCCTTGTGAAGCTAGAAAATGGAAGGTTCGTATTCCTGAAGAGTATAGAAGCTCTAAAAAAACCCATCCTACTGATGCACAATCTGTCCAAGCTCGTAGGATAGCTAAGAAGAAAAATGTAGATCTTTGGGTTGATGGGCATCTCTATCCAATTGGCCCTCCATTAAGAGCAAACCCTCCTTTCCATGATTTATCATCTTTTATGCAATTTGTTGGTGAAGGAGAGCTTGGCTTGTTAGGATACTGCAGAAGATTGACTACAAGTGGAGCTTGGCAAACCCATATTCTCCAATCTCAATTGCAAGCATCACAATAAATCAAGAAATCAAGTTTTATCAGAGGAACACTGAGTTACTGATAAGAAGAGCCCCTTTCGCTCGCACAGTGAAGGAGACTCTCCAACGATATAGAACAGAGTTCCGTGTGTGCAGGGGATTGCCCCCTTGAAGTATTGCAAGAAGCCTCCAAGGCTTACCTTGTTGGGATTTTTGAAGACACCAACCTCCTTGCAATACATGCAAAGAGGATTACCATATCTGCCAAGGACATGTAACTAGCTCGGTGCATTCGAGGTGAGCGAGACACGATCTAGAGATCTTAGATGTTAACCTTCTTTCTAAAGCAACTCTTTTGTTTCAAACCCCCCTTTAACAAGCCTATGGGGCTTTCATTTGTAACCTTCTGATAATTAAAATTTTAAGTTTCTCTTACAATGTCTTGGTGTCATCATGTTTGTTTAAACATGGAGTGTCTATCATGTTCCAATTTATCATCGAAGGCATTAGAAATGCTCCTGGAGGATTGAGGAAGCTCTGCCAGAACAGTGTGAATTTGACCTCTACAACGACGACGATGTAGGCTCAAAATTCGCACTGTTCTGGCACTTCTCCCCTAGCCACTCAGGATAATTTTTGATGCATTTATAGTAGTTTACAAGATAAAAACACCTTTAATCATGTGTGAAAATACAGTGTTTATCATCCAATGCATCAAAATTGCTCCTGGAGGACTAGGGAAGCTATGCCAGAATAATGCGAATTTAGGCTCTGCAGTGGGCGATGCAGGCTCAAAATTTGCACTGTTCTGGCACTACTTCCCTAGCCACTCAGGATCATTTCTGATGCATTTATATGAAGTTGAGTACACTAATTGTGAGAAACAATAGTTTATAAGATAAAAAAACCTTTAATCATGTGTAAAATTACATTATTTGTCATCCAATGCATCAGAATTGCTCTTGGAGGACTAGGGAAGCTATGCCAGAATAGTGCGAATTTAGGCTCTACAGCGACGCTGCAGGCTCAAAATTCGCACTGTTCTGGCACTGCTCCCCCAGCCACTCAGGATCATTTATGATGCATTTATAATGAAGTTGAGTACATTAATTATGAAAAATAGTAATTTATAAGATAAAAATACCTTTAATCATGTGTAAAAATACATTATTTGTCATCCAATGCATCAGAATTGCTCCTGGAAGGCTGGGGAAGCTATGCCAGAACAGTGCAAATTTGAGCTCTACAGCATCAGCGGTGTGGGCTCAAAATTCGCACTATTCTGGCATTGCTCCCCCAGCCACTCAGAATCATTTCTAATGCATTTATAATGAAGTTGAGTACACTAATTGTGAGAAACAATAGTTTATGAGATAAAAACAGCTTTAATCATGTGTAAAATTACATTATTTGTCATCCATCAGAATTGCTCTTTCGAGGACTAGGAAAGCTGTGCCAGAACACTGCAAATTTAGGCTCTGCAGCGGTGCTGCAGGCTCAAAATTTGCACTGTTCTGGCACTGCTCCCCCAGCCACTCAGGATCATTTATAATGAAGTTGAGTATATTAATTATAAAAAATAGTAATTTACAAGATAAAAATACCTTTAATCATGTGTAAAAATACATTATTTGTCATCCAATGCATCAGAATTGCTCCTAGAGGGCTGGGGAAACTATGCCAAAACAGTGTGAATTTGGGCTCTACAGTAGCAGTGCAGGCTCAAAATTCGCACTGTTTTGGCACTGCTCCCCCAGCCACTCAGAATCATTTTTGATGCATTTATAATGAAGTTGAGTACATGATTATGAAAAATAATAATTTACAAGATAAAAATACCTTTAATCATGTGTAAAAATACATTATTTGTCATCCAATGTATCAGATTGTAACTATACATGTTTAAAATCTATAAGTTGACATAAATAAATTTACATTAAACATGCTGCTCCTGAAGGGCTGAGGAAGCTGTGCCAAAATAGTGCGAATTTGGGCTCTACAGCAGCGGTGCAGGCTCAAAATTCGCACTGTTTTGGCACTCTCCCCTAGGCTCCCAGGGTCATTTCTGATGCATTCACAAAAACATTGATGGTATAAACTAGAAAAAACAATGATATACTTGATGAAAATAAGTTTGTAAAAACTATATTGTATTCAAGTGATACATCACAAAAGCTTTCTTACAATATTGAGCTTCCTTCTCTTGTTATTCGGCAGAGTGTGCTCAAGGAGTGATTGGGCTATTTCTTGAGGATCCTCTATGCCTATGCTTTTGGCTATACCTATTTCTTGAGGATCCTCTATACCTATACGAGCAAGAAGCTTACCCCTAAATCCAGAACCAAAAACATCGAAGGCAAGGGATTTTTTAATCAGAACTATACATTTGGTGCTCTGTGCACCATAGAGGCTACACAGAGCACCTTTTTCAAAAAGAAGAGAGTGAAGGCAGATTGAGGAGTGTAGTCCCTGTGGATAATGGTGATGCTATCCACAAGAAGCCGACCAAGATAGTGCACCAACTTAGCATCATGTCCATGGACCTTGGCCTGGTCTCTGCTGCTACTGCCGCCGCCTCTCCCTGCAAATGCGTCAATTTCAACCACCCTCTGTAATCAAAGGAAAAATCAAAATATTTTCCTATACATAATTCCCATGGTTGTCCCCTCCTTACGCTTCCCAATCTATAAAAATATAGAAAGTGGCACAATAACCAGAAAGTGTAAGGGTTAATTCTAAACATGTAGTGGAATCATATATACCTTTCTTCTCATCAACTTGAAACTTGACTGTTCCACATTGTCAAGCCCATGATGCTAAAGTGTTGACATAGGTCTGTTAGGCTCCAATGCTTGTTTTTGCTGCCACTCTCTCAATCCATCCATTTTGCATCATCACAGCTACCTCAATAAGCATAATTTCTTCTTCTGAGGCTTGAAGTGGGATCCATGTCTGGTGCTTTTGCATCCATCTTTGGTAGTGCAGACGCATGTACAAAATAGAGCATACCTTCAAGAACCTACAAGACATTGTAGAATCTACTACATTGCACTTGTACACATCACCTTGATGTGACCCCTCATTAAGCTCCCAACCCTCTCCTAGGAATCCTTGAATTTGGTCAGACCATGCCTCCTTACAAATATACATTGTTTTTGTTTGGTGCATTGGCATGGAATTGAACATGTGCACAAAAACATGTAAAGGACAAAACCAATTTAGTCCTACTGACCTAGATGCCTTTGAAAACTTGAGTGATGTCTTGATATCACTTACCATCTTAAACTTTAAGCATAAGAAGGTCCAAGCATCTGGTTTGGGCCATTCGAGATTGTTAAGAGGGGGGTTGGGGATCTCTTCTAGCTTGCCAGATAAACCTGGTTTTTTATCTATAAAATATGAGTGAGAAAAGAAAAAGATATTGTTCTGTATACAAGATCACTTGGGCTTTGAGATACAAACATTGCCTCTCCAATGGATGTATGCATAGCATAGAAAACTCCAGTGAGGCTTTGGAGTGGTTGTTCCTTAGTAGAGGGGGAAGTATCTATAGAGAGACATAAGAAAATGGAGGATCATAAGAAAATTTGAAACAAAAAATCCAATATTAGCATGTTGTTAAAGTTGTGTTTATGTTACACTGACAATTTGAAGGAAACATTGGACGTTGGCCTCGAATGTACAGGTCTCCAAGGGTATACACTTGTTGCACTATGGCAACTAGTCCTTCTTTCTTAGTATGCTTGAAGCCTTGTAGCCGTCCCTTCTAATGATGTAGCATATTCTTTAGTTGACGCACTCGATGTGGTCCCTTAGAGCTGCATGTAGACCCAAGCCCCAACCCTGAATCTTGTTGGAGCCCAAACTCCATTCTCATCTCTTGTGTTATGCAGCACAAGCTCTTCCACCTTCTCCCTAGGTCTTCTCACATTATTACTGGAAGAGGCCATGGTGGTAAGAAAAGAGAAGGGAAAAGAAAAGCTTGTTTTAAAATAGAGGAGTGGAGAGGAGAGAAATTTCACGGTTTTCAGTGCAGCAATGGAAAGCTTAAAAGAGGGTAAGAGTTTGAAAATAGGCTTCCTGAACCTAGAGTAAACTAAAGAGGGATAGAGTTTCTGCAGCAATGGAGAGGGAGGAAGCTTGAGAGAGAGAGAGAGAGAGAGAGAGAGAGGGAGGGAGATTGAGAGGGAGGGAGAGCTTGAGAAGGAGAGGGAGATTGAGAGGGATGGAGTTTCTACAGCAATGGAGAGCTTAGAAAAGGAAGAAAGAGGGAGAGGGACCTTGAGACTGAGGGAGCTTGACAAGGAGAGAGAGCTTGAGAGGTATGGAGTTTCTGCAGCAATGGATAGCTTAGAAGAGGAAGAAAGAGGTTCCAAATGAGCTTTCCAATCCTAGAGTATGTTGCGGGGAAGTTTGAGAGGGAAAACACACTTTTGGAAAAAAAATTAAAAAATTTAAAAAATTTAAATTTTTAGGGTTTTTAATCTGCGCGATTCTAGGTGAGGGGACCTCTAAGTTTGGGCCCAGGAGGTAGCGAGACGAGTAGTAATTAGGCCCCATTAGCAAACCAAAGCCTAGACCCCCTAGGGTCAAAGAAGTAAAAAATGTGCACCCAGCCCTCCTCCTATTGGTCCATTCCTAATCAAAAGTTAATCCAAGAGGCCCTCTTTGGGTCCAAAAAATTCCTAATGCCTCTTTCATGCTTGTGTGAGAGAGTGAGAGAGAGAGAGTGATTGCCTTATATGACGGTGTGAGTGACTCTACGGTGACAGTGTGGAGGTGGAGCTTGGAGGTTGGAGCTTAACAAGTGAGCTTGGCCTCAAGGGACTCAAGTTCAAAGCATTGGTAAGTGCGCTACGATAGTTATGATCTATTGCTCATCCTTTAGGTGAATGTGTAGAGTTCCCTCTTGGAGGTGTGGTAGCCCATAACATTTTTGGTGCCGCTACTAGGGAAACACCTTTGTTTCTTCTTCCATCCTCTTGGAGTTTTAGCTCCCATTGCATGGGATTCATTATTGCCCTTGCATTTTATGGTGCATTGTGTGGAAAATGAATGGATAAGATGTGTGTGGTAGGAAGACATTGTGAGAAATTGGTTGTGATGTTGTGTATGTTTGTGGTGGTGGAGTGGTTTTAGGATAAAGCTTCATTGTTTGCTCTTGTTAATTTTGATATTCGCATCATTGAAAGCACCAACTTGTGAATGATTAGGTTGGTGTTTGGTTTTCTTTCTTTTTCAAAAATTCATAAAAATAAAAAACATAAGGGACCATTGACTATGCCAAGAACTTGCATTTCATTCCTTAGGAGTGACACAATCGATTTGGTATCAATTGGATAAGTATTATACACCCAAAATCACAAACTTTCGACGTGGGATGTTCCACGTGAAAGTGCAAAAAAATCATTCACGTAGTGAACCATTTCCTATAATTTCACGCTGTGAATCGCTCACAAAATCAGTGCCGCAATTAACGCCAACAATCACGGGATTGCCTTGCCAAAAATAGAAAACCTTATCCTGACACCTTTGACACCGTGAAGTAAGCCGAAAAATTTGAGCACGTGAAAGTTCAGTAAAGCGTTCATGATGTGAAACATTCTAAAGTTGTTCTGAAGTTGTTCACGGCGTGAAACCCTTACTGGTTCATGACGTGAACCCTTTTCAAATTGTTCACGATGTGAAACCCTTTCGTGTTCATGACGTGAAACATTCTCTGTGCAGATTCACGGGTTAGCCAAATCTAACGATTAGAGAGACCAAGGCCACAAGGGTCAAAAGGAGGGTAGCCTATATCGAAAAGAGGGGATCTAACCCGAAATGCAAAAACTTTTTGAGCACGTGAAAGTGCAGGATAACGTTGACGCCGTGAACCATCTTCTATAATTTCACACCGTGAACCATTCTCTATAGTTTCACGGCTTCTGAAACAGAGCGATAGAATCGAAAGCAAAATCAAATTGGGTTGACAAACAGCTTATTAAATCGTACATACATGTACTTAAGATGTGTAAAACTCATCGGAGATGATCTTATGTCTAATGATAGTGCATCGAATCACCCAAGATCTTCCTATCAAAGTGTGGGATCAGATATTCCGCAAGCACACACCTGAGTGTTTTAAGAAACCTGACCACCACTGAAACTAGTAGCGAAGAGTCCATGGAAGAAATATGCTGGATTTGGGGAAGAGGAGAAACCACCCTCTTCACCAACGAGGTCCAGTGGTATCATTGATATCGCCCAGGTATTTTTCGGTCTCCAAACCAGTCATGATGAAGAAGCGCAATCTAAGGGCATGGGTCTATCAACCAGCGCTGTCGTGCCATGGCACGTCTATGGTGTGAAACCATGCATATGAGGCCATTAAATGCAAATCTAGATGCATGGGATTAAGTGCCATGACTTGAGTCATTATATGATGCCTAAGTACATATGTTCATATTGTAAATGAGGTTCAATAAGACGAGCTGAGACTGAGTCAGGTCTCAAAGCCTGTGTACATAATGGGTGTAGTAGGTGTTTTAACACTTGGATAATGTGATGTTTTTAGTGGAGGAAAAGGGCAGTCTTTTGCTGTGCAGATGCATGCTTGAAGGCCAGACAAACAGTGGAGAAATGTGTGAGTTTTTGTGAAGCGCACAGGCTGATAAGGAGCCATTTTGGAGGGCAGATAGCAGGAGCTGGGAGTGTCTGATGGGTATGTGATGAACTGAAGAGTTGTGGTCAAACATGCTATGAACAACTTCCTAGAAGGAAATTTTTGCAGAGGAGCTACAGTTTGAGATCTTTTTAGCACCCAAGGTGGGTACTTTTCATTCGGAATAGCTACAGATGAAAGATGGCTAGTTTGAAGCGGCTTTTGTATGCACATGATGAGCATACTGTGGTGAGATCTAGGTGTCTGGACATAGGTGGTCATATGGAATTCAAGGCCATGAAGCTGGATTGATGATCGGGTGCGTGAGCGGTGAGATATGGACACACCAACTGGGGCACCTTTCATGATGTGCAGGGAAGAGCTAGATTTTTTGTAACTGTTGAGTACGTGGATGGCTTTTGAAGATAGGAGCGGTGAGTGGCTGCGAGCGTTTCAGCTCTATGTCTGTCTCTCTTCCTGTGTTTGCCAAAGGATTGTGTTTGCTTTGAAGGGAGCAGCCGTGTCTTGCTAGGATTTTGTTGGGCACAAGTACAGAGTCCATCGCCATGTCTGCTGAAGCCGAGTATCGCTGTTTTATTGGAGGTCTTTCCTGGGAAACTACTGACAGAGATCTGGAAGAGGCATTTCAACCATATGGCAACATTCTCGAAGCAAAGGTAGTGATCAATAGAGATACTGGGCGTTCGAAAGGCTTTGGCTTTGTGACATTTCGCGAAGAGCGGGAGTTGCAGGAGGCGATTGATCAGATGCATGGCATGAAACTGGATGGCAGACCCATTACTAATGACAAGGCTCAGGGAAAGGCTCAGGAAGGTGACACAAGGTGGCAGCTTGCGTGGCATGCGAAAGTTTTTAAAAAAAAAAGAAATTTCCGAATATTAAGCAGGAAATAAGGAGGCGCAGTATTTCAAACTGGGAAAATGCGATTTTTGGGCTGCAAAAGGTAAGGTGCCCGATTCTCTTGTGGGAAAGGGATAATAACCAGCAAAACGGCACATACAAAAGGAGATATGCAGAAACGGGGAGGACCAGAGAGCAGATCGACCAGAGATTCAAAAAGGTGGAGGATATCTTCTGTTCAAGCCATGTAGGGATTTGAATTAGAGAAGAATTCAAGCTGCATCTAATGATACGCCTTCTGAAAAATTCAGAAGAAGAAATGATGCACTGCTTAATTCATACAAGATGCTGCCTGGCGAGTGAATTCAGGACATTTTTCAGATCATGGGATTGAAAAATGTGAAGCTTTTGCAAAATTCGGATTATTCCTTATACGGAGATAAGTTTTTTTAAAAAAAAACAAATACGATTTCTAAATCGTAAAAGCTTTGAGAGGATGGAGATCTGAGTATATAAGTTTTTTTTATTCCCTTTTGTAATCTTAAATAACCATGGTTTTCGAGAACTTCTTGGATTTGTGATCTTTAAAAGTTGTAAGCAAAAATTCCGGTTTGGAAATTTAGTGGGCACATGAAGAGAATGAATATGTGTTACATTCTATCTATTGCTTCTTTGTGAGATGATGGAAATTATAAGCAGGTCTTTTCAACAAGTTCAATTTTCGTCTTGAAGTTGTGAAGATGGCAACATGCAAAATATGTGATTTGCAAGTTCACACGTATTGGGAACTTGTCGAAGCCTATGTGATGCCAATATGTGACATGTATATGGTATTTGGATAAAGGGTCAGGAGATCTATGCTTGGATCTGATCATGCTCTTGATACACAATTTATGTGCAATCATCGAATTTGGGGATGTATTGAAGTGAATTGACACATGTACATGTCAACAAAAATGGAGATGTCTTATGCCCCTTGAAGAGATATATGTTGTGTTTCCTTGCTGGGATTAGAAGCTACTCTCACAACTAGAAGTCTCGCACTTTCCCAGCGACACCATCCACGTCATGACAGCTTTGGTGAACCCGACGTGAAACTGCTGGGGTGAGAGTGTGGTGAAATACACAGGGAAGCTATGGCTGAGAATTCTGAGGGACAGGGGGTTCATTTTGACCCCGGGGTTATGCAAATGTTTCAGATGTTTACTATGTATATGCAACAGCAGCAAGCTGCTGAGAGGGGGCAAATTTCCACGACTAAAGCACTGCAGTCAATTGTGAAAAAGGTGGATCAATTTGATGGTAAGGACATCACAAAGTACTTACGCAATTATACAAAGGAAATGGAGCTAAACAGGGTGACTGAGGAGGATATGGTTTGAAGCTTTGAGCTGGTATGTGTTCCTGAAATAAGAGAGCGCATAAGAGGATTACAGGCAGCACATGGTGGCAGAAATTGGGAGGAGTTCAAGCTTGCTTTGAAGGATGATTATTTCATGGAGGATTCTGAGCGGGTGACCAAACGAACTTTCTTGGAATGGGTCACAAAACCCAAAATGGGAATTTCTGCCCCACAGAGTTGCTAAGAGAGTTTGAGAAGCGCTATGCCCAGCTGTCAAGGATAGAGCACACAACTTTGGACAGAGAAAAAACAGAGCTCTTCTTACAAGCAGCTGGGAAAGATCTCCAAGAGAAACTGGAAATCCTCCTTGAGGATAAGGATACAGAGCAGGGACTAAAGAGTGATTGGAATGATGTCGAGGATGTGGTCACTATGCTAGCAAAGCGGCAGCGAAGGAGGGATAAAATGGTGATGAGCTCGGCAACCCCTATAACTGCTGTTACCCCTGAGAATCTACCAAAACCAGCTACCTGCTGCAATCCCAAAGGTAGAAGGGCCGATGGATGAGCTTATTAAAGGCATGCAAGACCTAAAACTGAAGATGTCCAGGATTGAAGAAAAAGGGCTACCATTAGGGCAGGCTTCTATGCAAAGGCCTCAAAGCAAAGAAGGGTTTACATTCAGATGTATATGGTGTGATGACCCAGAACATGCAAAGAAAGACTGTGCTAGCTATAAAGAAGCCCTCAGAAATCAACTTGTGTTTTTCAAAGATGGGAAAATCCACCTCACAGAGACTGGTCTTCCATTAAGCACAAACTTTGGGAAAGGAGGGATGAAAAAGCTGGTTGAGGATATGGCTACTAGCCATGCCATCTCTATGGTTGAGGCAGCAACCTATGGGTTAAAGGCTGGAGGGATCTGAGAATGATGAAGATTATGAGAATGAAGATTTTTGGCCATCAACAATGGAATTAATTGCGTCAAAGAAGGTGTCTAAGCAAGCTTTGCATGAGGCAGGTGACTGTATACGTCTTGAGATTGGCTAGGAGGAGCCTGTGGATTCTTTATCTGTTCATGCCTACATTGCAAAATACCAGAATAATGAGGCACAGGTAGAGGAAAAGCGTAAGAGGGAAAATGAGGAAGGAGGGCCATCAAAAAGGGTCACTTGTGGTAGTGAAAAGAAGGATCCTGGGCCATCACATATGCCTCCACCGCATAGCAGACCTCCACAGGAAGTATCAATGGAAGAAGTGCCAGCAAAAATGAAGCATGAGAAGGAGAAGGGTAAAGGGAAAAGTCCACTCTACAAGCTTCAATCTGATATTGAAGCCGCAACAGATCTCAAAAAGGTGCTTGAAGAGAGGATTCTAAACAGCAGGGTGGAATTTACACTAGGGAAAGTCTTGGGGATTGCAAAGAAAGAATTCCATGATGAGATAATTGATATTATACGAAGGAAAAGGCAGTCCATAATTAAATCTATTCCATCACAAGGGGAGGCAAGCACTTCTAAGACTCATGGAGTACAGGTACAGCAAAAGGAAGAGAGAGAAAATGTGGTGGAATGTAATCACTCTGCTGAAGGGGCACGACAAGTGCGCTTTGTGGATGAGGATGATGAAAAAGAAGTTCTTACAAAGAGTCACTACTCCAGGAGCCATTGGGCAAGAGCAACCACTGAAACCCTTGTCAAGATAGGTGACTTGGAAGAGCCGTATGTCGCTCTAATTGATCATGGGTCTGAAATAAATCTTATGGCTAAAAATCTCTACAACAAATGTAAGTGGCCGATGGATGTAGATCATGGGTGGATGATTAAAGCAGCTAATAACTCATCTGGAGAGCTCTATGCAGCCTGTCCAAATGTAAGGGTAACTATAGGGGATGTGAAAGATGATCAGAACTTCTTTGTTCAGGAGATGTCATCGTATCCCCTCATCCTTGGGCAACCCTACATTACAACTGTGAGGATGGAAACAAAGGTTTTGGATGATGGCTCGGCATATGCAAGAATAAGGAGTAAAGATGGTAAGAAAGCTGTTCAGTTCTTCTTGACAGTTTGCATTAACCACCATGAAAGGAACCGTGAGTCTCTTCGAGCACAGTCACTCCCAAAGATAAACAGAGAATTCATGAACTACAGGGAGATGAGGGATTTTGGCCAGGTGCCATTGTAAAGCGGGATTCCAATGGTACAAGGGAAAATGAGTTCTCGCAAGATTCAATCAATGTAAATAACTTTTCAGCAAATTTTCAGGGATTTTCTAGCTATGGGTCACTGGTCTTTGTAAAAAGCAAGGACTTGAAGCGTGGCATGCATCGACATGTACAAAATAAACAAAAAAGTCTTGAGCAGTGTGGTCTTTTGGAGAAGAATGAGTTTATTTCAGGAGTGCTTGATGAGGTGTCATTTGTGGATACTATGGATGTGCTTTTTGCTATGGAAAGAGCATACTTACAGGGTGGAAATGAGATGATAGAGGTGTCATCTGTGGGGATGTATGATATAATCCGGGAATTTGAGGGGATGGAATGTAAAAACATGAATTGTGAGATGGATGCTCATGTTGATACAAAGTATAAAACGGTTGCAAAGAAGGTGAAACCAGCTGCCTTGCCCTTGCCACCAGGAAGCAAGGAGAAAATAGATGAAGCCTCTATGCAACCGAATCTTAGAGATCCGAAGAAAATTGGGCATAAGTTTACACAGGAAACCCTAAAAGAGCTGAAGATTGGTGAAAAGGATTTTCTGTTGCCAGTTGAAAAGGAATGCTTTAAGGAGATGCTTGTAAAACATGGGAAGGCCTTTGCTTTTCAGTCGCATGAGATAGGCTGTGTTGATCCAAGCATAATAGCACCAATGGTGATCTTCACTGTTCCACATGTGCCCTGGAACCTGCGGGCCGATTCCAGTACCAAAGGCTCTCTTGCCAAAGCTGATGGAATTACTAAAAGAAAAGATCAGGATGGGAATTTTGGAGCCATCATGCGCTCCATATTCCAGCAGATGGTTTACCGTGCCAAAGAAAAATGGAACATTGCGCTTCATTCAAGATATGCAACCTGTAAACAAAGTCACAATCAGGAATGTGGAAGCAGGTCCGATTGTGGACGAGTTTGCAAAAGCATTTGCAGGGAAAGCTATATACTCTATGGGTGATCTATATTCGGGATATGATCAGTTTCAGCTGGATATACAAAGCAGGGACTTGACCACAATGAAAACTCCTTTGGGATTGGTAAGAATGTGTACCTTACCACAGGGAGCCACCAACTCAGTGGCGCATATGATGAATGGAATGAATAAAGTCTTGCGAGACTTCATACCACAAATAACTATGCCTTTTCTGGATGATGTGCCAATAAAGGGCTGTGATGAGAAAAATAAAGATGAGGATTTGGATTCGAAGGGGTGCCGCAAGTTTGTGGCGAATCATATAAAGGATTGTGATATGATTCTATCCAGGCTTGAAGAGGTGAATCTTACTTTATTTGGACTGAAATAAGTGCTAATAGTGGGGTTGGTGAAGTGCTAATAGTGGGGCATCTTTGTAGTACTAGTGGATGCCGACCTTGTCCAGCCAAGATAGATGCAATACAAAGAATGAAAGAGATATGCATTAATGTTACAGAGCTGAGGAGATTTCTTGGTGCATGTGTCTTTTATGTTATTTGGATCCCACATTATGCACATGTAGTAGATCCTCTTTATCAAAAATAAAAAATTTTTGTGGAGTGCAGTACAAATTAAAGCTATGCGGAAGCTGAAATGTTTGCTCTACAATCATCACCTACTCTAAGGAAGGCAGATTATGAGTGTGGCAGGCCTGTGATTGTTACAGTTGATACTAGTCCTACTGGGATAGGATGGGCAGTAGGGCAAGATGATGAGGATGATCATAGGTATGTAATCAGATTTGGAGCAAAGGTATTAAGCATTTGTCAACGAAAATATCCGCAGATCAAGAGAGAGTTATGGGGAATAGTCACTGCTCTAAAATGTGAAAAAGAATATCTTATTGGAGCATTTGTACTTGTGGAAACTGATTGCTTGCCACTCCTTGGGATGATTGCAAGTTGCACCACTCCAGATATTGCTATGCTTAGGTGGATTGCCTATATCAAGTCACTAAATCCTGAGTTTGAGCATATTACAGGAAAAGATAACCCAGTTGCAGATATGCTATCAAGAGCCAGGTATGAAGATGAAGAAGGGATGATTAGTGACATTGATGATGTAGGTACAAAGTTCTACACTACTGCATATGCAAAAAGGGACCATACTTGCCTATCAAATGCACTTGAGTCTTTTACTGAGGAAATGTATGAAGGAGATTGGTTGCTTATTGGTCAATACTTGAGTACTCTGACAAGACAGGAAAATTGGTCTGACTTAGAATTTAAGAGGATCCGCAGAAAAGCATATGGATATTTTCTAAAGGATGGGTACCTGTGGAAGCATCCTAAGCAGAGGAATGCTATGCCACAGAGAGTCATATGTGATAAAGAGACTCAAGGGAAGCTCATGAAAGAATTCCATGAGAGTCTCTGGGCTGGACATCGAAGTGTGTGGGCCACCTTTACCAAAATAAAGGAAAGATATTGGTGGAAAGGACTGTACAAGGATATTTCCCAATATGTGGAAACATGCATGGTATGTCAAATGTACTCAAATGTGCGACATCGTGATGTCTTGCAACCAACCTACCCACTTGCCATGCACTACAAATGGGCATACCAGAGGATGTGCAGGTTTAGAGGGTGTGCATGTCGTGCCATGGCACGTCTATGGTGTGAAACCATGCATATGAGGCCATTAAATGCAAATCCAGATGCATGGGATTAAGTGCCATGACTTGAGTCATTATATGATGCCTAAGTACATATGTTCATATTGTAAATGAGGTTCAATAAGACGAGCTGAGACTGAGTCGGGTCTCAAAGCCTGTGTACATAATGGGTGTAGTAGGTGTTTTAACACTTGGATGATGTGATGTTTTTAGTGGAGGAAAAGGGCAGTCTTTTGCTGTGCAGATGCATGCTTGAAGGCCAGGCAAACAGTGGAGAAATGTGTGAGTTTTTGTGAAGCGCACAGGCTGATAAGGAGCCATTTTGGAGGGCAGATAGCAGGAGCTGGGAGTGTCTGATGGGTATGTAATGAACTGAAGAGTTGTGGTCAGACATGCCATGAACAACTTCCTAGAAGGAAATTTTTGCAGAGGAGCTACAGTTTGAGATCTTTTTAGCACCCAAGGTGGGTACTTTTCATTCAGAATAGCTACAGATGATAGATGGCTAGTTTGAAGCGGCTTTTGTATGCACATGATGAGCATACTGTGGTGAGATCTAGGTGTCTGGACATAGGTGGTCATATGGAATTCAAGGCCATGAAGCTGGATTGATGATCGGGTGCATGAGCGGTGAGATATGGACACACCAACTGGGGCACCTTTCATGATGTGCAGGGAAGAGCTAGATTTTTTGTAACTGTTGAGTACGTGGATGGCTTTTGAAGATAGGAGCGGTGAGTGGCTGCGAGCGTTTCAGCTCTATGTCTGTCTCTCTTCCTGTGTTTGCCAAAGGATTGTGTTTGCTTTGAAGGGAGTAGCCGTGTCTTGCTAGGATTTTGTTGGGCACAAGTACAGAGTCCATCGCCATGTCTGCTGAAGCCGAGTATCGCTGTTTTATTGGAGGTCTTTCCTGGGAAACTACTGACAGAGATCTGGAAGAGGCATTTCAACCATATGGCAACATTCTCGAAGCAAAGGTAGTGATCAATAGAGATACTGGGCGTTCGAAAGGCTTTGGCTTTGTGACATTTCGCGAAGAGAGGGAGTTGCAGGAGGCGATTGATCAGATGCATGGCATGAAACTGGATGGCAGACCCATTACTGTTGACAAGGCTCAGGGAAAGGCTCAGGAAGGTGACACAAGGTGGCAGCTTGCGTGGCATGCGAAAGTTTTTTTTTAAAAGAAATTTCTGAATATTAAGCAGGAAATAAGGAGGCGCAGTATTTCAAACTGGGAAAATGCGATTTTTGGGCTGCAAAAGGTGAGGTGCCCGATTCTCTTGTGGGAAAGGGATAATAACCAGCAAAACGGTGCATACAAAAGGAGATATGCAGAAACGGGGAGGACCAGAGAGCAGATCGACCAGAGATTCAAAAAGGTGGAGGATATCTTCTGTTCAAGCCATGTAGGGATTTGAATTAGAGAAGAATTCAAGCTGCATCTAATGATACGCCTTCTGAAAAATTCAAAAGAAGAAATGATGCGCTGCTTAATTCATACAAGATGCTGCCTGGCGAGTGAATTCAGGACATTTTTCAGATCATGGGATTGAAAAATGTGAAGCTTTTGCAAAATTCGGATTATTCCTTATACGGAGATAAGTTTTTAAAAAAAAAACAAATACGATTTCTAAATCGTAAAAGCTTTGAGAGGATGGAGATCTGAGTATATAAGTTTTTTTTATTCCCTTTTGTAATCTTAAATAACCATGGTTTTCGAGAACTTCTTGGATTTGTGATCTTTAAAAGTTGTAAGCAAAAATTCCGGTTTGGAAATTTAGTAGGCACATGAAGAGAATGAATATGTGTTACGTTCTATCTATTGCTTCTTTGTGAGATGATGGAAATTATAAGCAGGTCTTTTCAACAAGTTCAATTTTCGTCTTGAAGTTGTGAAGATGGCAACATGCAAAATATGTGATGTGCAAGTTCACATGTATTGGGAACTTGTCAAAGCCTATGTGATGCCAATATGTGACATGTATATGGTATTTGGATAAAGGGTCAGGAGATCTATGCTTGGATCTGATCATGCTCTTGACACACAATTTATGTGCAATCATCAAGCCAAATTTGGGGATGTATTGAAGTGAATTGACACATGTACATGTCAACAAAAATGGAGATGTCGTATGCCCCTTGAAGAGATATATGCTGTGTTTCCTTGCTGGGATTAGAAGCTAATCTCACACTTTCCCAGCGACACCGTCCACGTCATGACAGCGCTGTACTCGGTCCATGACAAGAAGTGTCATTCCAAATGTCGAATTCTAGGCTATCGAATACCGGCACCCCCCGAATAAGAAGAGACATAGAAAGTGTAGCTAGGACGAGTCAAATATTCTTCCCTACCACCGAGGAAGTAGAGTTAGACCTCAAACAAAGTGAGGTGGAATGACAACTACGAGAATTGAGCTTAAGGAAACAAGAGCTTGATACTCGAAGGATGAGAGCTGAGCAAAAGAAACCGGGAAGTTTTAACCCACTCCAGTCACACTCACGAGGGAAGGAACCAGAAATAGTTATGGGTAGAAGTGAGGGAGAAATTCCAAACTTGGAACCCATAAACAAGGAATCCATAACGGAGGCAGGGTTTACAACCATAGAAGAGGAGGGTAACCTAGCAAGCATGGCAGGTAAAGTAGAGGACCGTCTCTACACCAAAAGGGATATTGAGCAGATGATCAATCACCCTATGTTCCTACAAGACATGGAACTCCTGATTCTGCAAAGACATACAGAGGCGACTAATGGGGAGTCCCTCCAAGGTATAGCGGGACTGGACCATCCCATGGACCCAAATTACCTAGAAGAGCTAATACAGGAAGGGGACGAGGTCTAGGAAGGGGGGGAGCAATTCCTCAAAGGCCTAGGATAGATCCAACCATGGACCTTAATGTAGCCACAAGGGCAGACTTGCTAAATATGGCAGTAGAGATGGGGATGTTCAAAGAACTAGGTAGTGCTCTAGAATCCCAACCTTCCTAGATGAAACCCCATATCATTTAAAAACTTGTCCAAAAGTTCTCTGGGGAGACGGGGATCCTATCCAACATGTAGGGATTTTCGAATCCACATGTAAAACCTACGGGCCAATCAATGATGTGACAATGATGCTCACTGACCTTGGAAGGAAAAGCTCATCAGTGGTTTCGAACCCTTAAGCCTGAGGATAAGGTTAACTTCACAAGGCCAAAGAATGTTTTTGTGCCCAGTTTTTCCCGAAGTGGTGACAAATGGAGCCCTGTGGCACAATTACATAATATCAAACAAAAGGAAGATGAGTTGATGAGAGACTATGTTTCTCATCTAAAGCACTTAAATTCGAGGTGCAAACTTCAGGAAAGGTTAACTGATGATCAGTTGTTGCCTTGTTTCCGGAGGGGGATTAGAGACCATAAAATGCATGATTACCTGGTACTAGCTCGACCTGCTACTCTTGATGCATGGTACAAACTGGTTATCGAATATGAAGATAATATGTTAGAATTTCTACAACCAGAAGATGTTAAAACATCTTCAGCAACTACGACTTCGCGTGTCTCAAGCCACCAAGAAATTGGAACTCAAAGTAAGAAAGTCGGAAACATGACGGTCGATGAGCTCAGTAATGCCATATTAGAGAAATCGAAAGTCAAAGAGAGAAGAGAAACATTTGGGCATGGGCATAATCACCTTTACCCCCATAGGGAATTGGTGTGGTGCTCTATGTGCAGATTAAATCACACCACCACCGAGTGTCCACAGTTAAGAGCAAGGCCATTACTGTATTGTGCTCACTGTGTAAAATTAGGAAATCATGACACTTCAATGTGTAGATAATCAAGGTTTCAAAATGTTGCACAACTACCAGCACTTAGAGCCCCATTGGCTTTACCAGCACCACCTGTATAGATCATTGCTACTGCTGACAACCCAACTCTTCCTACTTACTACTACTAGGGGGATGTTCCGGGTACAAGACGCTTCACCTTTGCCGCCACCAGTTCTACTACCACAACCACCACAGGCTAAGATTAATCAAGTATTGATCGAAGAGCCTTAGAAGATGTTGACATGGTGTGGGAAATAGAACTTAGCGGGGAGTACTACGAGGAAATGATTGAGGTTACACCGGAATATTACGTCTTATAGAATAACATGCCAGTACCTTTGTTTCAAACCACAGTACAATGGAAGGGCAAGTACAGGTTTGAGAGGGAAAACACACTTTTGGAAAAAAATTATAAATTTTTAGGTTTTTTAATCTGTGCGATTCTAGGTGGGGGGACCTCTAAGTTTGGGCCCAAGAGGTATAGGGGGACAAGAGTAGTAATTAGGCCCCATTAGCAAACCAAAGCCTAGGCCCCCTAGGGTCAAAGAAGTAAAAAATGTGCACCCAGCCCTCTTCCTATTGGTCCATTCCTAATCAAAAGTTAATCCAAGAGGCCCTCTTTGGGTCCAAAAAATTCCTAATGAAGGGCCTCGCGCCACATCTTTATATGTCTGAGCATTGTGATGTTCATTGATATGTTCTTGAAGAACCATAGCATTGAGAATCGCTATGTCACTTGAATCCAAGTGGATTCCGCCATGGAGTTCTCTATGCTCCTCTTTTTCAACCCTTCCACCTAGGTTAAAGTAATCCGTAAGATTAGCAACATTTTGTTTTTGAATGCAAGCCCTTGTCGGTGACCGTTGCATGTTGCATCCAAAATGTGAAGCCGATGAACTTGGTTCAAACTCAAGTATGTATAGCTCCTAATCATCTTCAATCTCCTTCGAAACACAAAATAACGAATACTACTTTTCTTAACTTCAAAAAACAAAACAACGCTTGAGATAGACATAGAGAGAGACAATGACATAGATTGACATTGATATATAGCCTCTAGCAGTAGTGCTCCATCCATCACACCCCCCCACTAGCTCAGTACTTTCATAGTTTATTTCATTTTCATTTTGTCCTTTTTTTGGGACATCCAGAGGACATTGACAATTGTACATTGATTTGTCTCATAGGTCGAGTTCAGTCTCTAGTAGACGTTAATACAACTCTCTCTCTCTCTCCCAATGTGGTCGCATGCAAAAACACGGGCTAGTGTTGCATGCAACCAATCTCTCTCTCTCTCTCTCTCTCTCTCTCACACACACACACACACACACACACACACCCCACTCATGACCCTCGCTTTTAGAACAAATGTGTGCTAGAAAGAGCTGGGCTTACCGTGGATGATAGCGAGAAGGGGAGGCACCAAACAACCAATCTCTCTCTCTCTCTCTCTCTCTCTCTCTCTCTCTCTCTCTCTCTCTCTCTCTCTCTCGGCAATGCGACCGCATGATGCAGACGTGAGCTAGGCCAAATAATACAGATGACACCAAGGAGGGGAGGTGCCAAAAACAACCAATCGCTCTCTCTCTCTCTCTCTCTCTCAGCGAACACGGCCGAATGCAGACGTGAGCTAGGGCAAACAACCAATCTCTCTCTCTCTCTCTCTCTCTCTCTCTCTCTCACACACACACACACACACACGGCCCTCCCTTCTAGAACAAATGTGTGCCAGAAAGAGTTGGGCTTACCGTGGATGACATTGAGGAGGGGAGGCGTGCTATAATAGACTGAGGAGTGTACGAGAGTAACACCTACCAGCAAGAATATTAGGCGATAGAGAGAAAATAAGGTGAGAGAGAGAGAGAGAGAGAGACAGAGAGAGAGAGAGAGAGAGAGAGAGAGAGAGAGTAACACCTGCATCACAACCAGCAAGAATATTAGGCGATAGAGAGAAAATAAGGTGAGAGAGAGAGAGAGAGAGAGAGAGAGAGAGAACATGAGAGAGTGGAGAGAGGCTAGCTCACCAGCCACACACAGCAAAGAAAGCTTGCAGACTCTCTCTCGTATAGTTTTTTGAAATCTCTCCCTGCCACATTGAAGGTATGATCGCCTTGCAAACAACCTGTGGGTCAGAGAGGTGGAGGGGTGGCAGAGGCATCATGGAGGACCTGTAGGCTTGAAGGAGGAGGTGTCGTGGACCTGCAACCTATAGAGATGATAGAGGCATAGCGGACCTGCGGAGGCGGTTGCATGTAATGCAAAGGTGGCGCACCCCCGGCTCATGCACATGCCCAAAAAATGTTACACGTGGCGGGGGACTATAAGCCATGTAAAAGATACTAGTGTCGCGACTCGTCTCCGACGGGTAGGAGCTAGACACACCATTAAAAAAGAAATATGTGTAAAGTCACCCTTCCTTTCCATTTAAAAATACATCTAGCATTACAACCCAAAAAATGATGACAATCTTAACACACGTGAACAACACGGCTTCAAAACAATCCTCGGATGTAAGATTCCTCCCTCCAACTTTTGAGGTATAAAGGTGTAAGAACCTCCCCCTTTGTTCTTGTAATTATTCCCCTCTCTGAAATAGAAGAAAGATCTTGTTTTACCCTGTTTTGGCCTAGAGAGAGAAAATGTCTAGAGAGAGATAATCCAAAATTGAGATATCTTTGGATATAAAAATCCTCTTAGTGTCTAAAATGGATTCCCCTGAAACAGAAGTTCAAATTCCTACGGTGCTCGGGCTGTGGGTCACCGAAGATACCCACGCGTGCATCAAGGAAGAAAATGGAACAAGGTGTTAGAGTTGTTTTCTGAACTCGGGCATGGATTGGCCTTACTCGTCCGAAACGGATGAGTCCATGGCTCTTTTATATGGATCTGTGGGTGGTTGATCTTGCTGATCTTCAATGGAGAGTCCATCTGGATTTTCTTATGTGATTATATTTTCGGGCACTATGAGCTAGGAACTATTGAAAAGGCCCCTAAGTGAATAGGTGGTGAGCGTTTTGGTTGCCAATGATGCCATAGGTACACCGATGAATATATGATTATAAATTGGAATTCAAGCTAGATATTTTGGAGGATTATGATCAGTGATACTATGGTTTCATTAAAAGATTGTTTTAAAGATAACTGAATCTGTGAAACATGCAATTTCATATTGGGTGTGTAAGTGGTGTGACTATCTTGAAGTTTTCTTGAAAGCGAAACTCTTTTCCCTGGTACTTGGGGCAGAACATAACCAAATTTCAAAATGGATTCTATCACTATAGTGGTTGGGGGGGGGGGGTTGGCTAACCCATGGGATTGGATGGGGTTAGGTTGGATTGATGGATCCCTAAAATGAGACTCAATTCTGTTAAGTTATGATAGTTGAAGTAAATCTCGGATAACCCTTGTTCAATGGAAAAGAATCAACAGTTGTGCCTCCTGATGTGAGGAAAAAAGGGTTGGACTCTATGATCCAAGTGCAAGTCTCTTCCTTGATCTGACCATGAGACTTATGGGTTCGGTCAGATTAGTTTGGTTAGTGAAGACCTTGACTACGTTAGAATAAAATATCCTGGAGGAATGCCTTTGTCTGTTGGGCAAGGGAAGTTTTTCGGGTTCGGTTTTAGAAGAACCGAGAGATTAGTCTCTTGTCCGGATATCCGTGGGGCGAGGCCCCAAGTGAGAGGCTCTGGCCAGTGCAAGAAGTGCTACTTCCACCTACTAGCACCCCAAAATTTGATGCACGGAGGGTGCTAGGATCTTTCAGCTTGGTATCAGAGCGAATTGGCTAAAGAGGATCAACCGAGAAGCAAGAAATGTCAAAAATTGATGAAGTACCAGTAAATGATTGCAATTGTGTGATGAAATTCATACAAATTGATATTCAGAATGAAGATTCATAAACTGGAAATTGGGTCTTCAGATGGAATTACCGCAATTATATGGAATCCCTGACTTGCTTGAGGCCTAGATATGATGGTATTTACCTTATAACTCCAAGGACCGTGACTACCTGTATATACCGTGGGTATATCTGTAGCTCTTTACTGACAATATATACGAGTAAATCTAAGACCTTGAAGTTATAAGCAAAAATGCTATCCAGAGGATGAATTAGAATGCTGGTTGATATGATTTTTAAATTTTGGTTGAGAATTGATGAATTGATTTGGATTCTGATTGAAAGATGATGATTTCTAAATTCTGGTTGAAAGAAGATAAGTTGAACAAAGCCACAATGAGGATGAATGGGACGAATCCCAGTGATGATGGTAGTAACTGGAAGATAATTATAACTTCTAGCAGATCACTATGAGATTAGTGGATTGTGCTGACAGATTGATGATTTCTGACCTTTGATCCAGTGGATCTAATTAAGGAATGACAAATTGAGAACTTGCATAACTAAAATTTCCGTGGGGAATGTTAAGATGGAATTTTTGGTCTGATGGACCATTATTATGCTAAGGATATGAATGATATGTTCTGAATGAATTGTTCTCTGATAATGAGTTCTGTATGTTCTTCTTGTAGAAGGGATCTTTATCCTAGGATTCTGCGTGGGGTTGACCATACTATAAGGAACCCCAGAATCAGTTGGATCTTAAGGTGAAAGAGTTTATCCTCCAACCAGCTCTGCGAGATGAGGACATCTCGCATTTTTTAAGGTGGGGTAGGATGTAAGATTCCTCCCTCCAGCTTTTAAGGTATAAAGGTGTAAGAACCTTCCCTTCTATTCTTGTAATTATTCCCCTCTCTGAAATAGAAGAAAGATCTTGTTTTACCTTGTTTTGGCCTAGGGAGAGAAAATGTCTAGAGAGAGATAATCCAAAATTGAGATATCTTTGGATATAAAAATCCTCCTAGTGTCTAAATTGGATTCCCTTGAAATAGAAGTTTAAAATGAACTTTCCAATTTGCATTAGGAATTAATTGAAAATGGTATAAGGGACCTTAGCCTAAGGGTCTACATTTTTAGAAATTTTTGGATTATGGTTCAATTAAGGTTCCAATGGGCCAATTGCATTAATCCAACTGTTGGGAGGATGAGATAAATACAAAAGAATAAAAGAAAATACCCAAAAATGAGTAAATGCTCACATAAGATGAAGAGTTGACTGAGTACAAGGTTTATTAGTTAAAAATTATGAGATATTGCTAAAAAATGAGATATTTTAGAATAATGATGCATTTTTGACACCTTGGTAAGGAAAGGGGGACTCTTGAGGTAGGCACTTCTTTCACATGTGTGGAAGGGTTTTTAATTCAAAAACATTGTGATATTTTTATCTCTCCTCTCTCCTGGATTAAACCAAATAAAAAAGGGAGCCAAACTGGTCCAAATCTTGTCCAAATTGAGTCAAACTGAACCTGAAAAATTCTAGAACCCAGTTGGACTTGGTTAGTAGCATCCCTCACCTATAAATAGACCTGAGAAATGGATTGTCCTAACAAATTGGGAAAAGAGGAATGTTAAAATTAGATCAATCTAGTGGGATAATCATAGTTATGTTTAATTTTATGGTTAAAATTATGATTTAAATTAATACTTTGATTTTAAGCATAAAAGAGGAACTACTATTATATTTTCATTACAAGCTTTTACGCTTTTAGGAAAAATTGAGAATTATCAATAATAGCAGCGAAGCTATGGTAAAATTTTTAGAAAATAAAACATATCTTATTTTTATACATAATGCTAAAAGAGAACTTCCTACCATATTCTAGGATTGGACATCCTATGCAAAAAGAATGATTTTCATCAAATGCATGAGAAATAATTTTTGTAATTATGCATAATTAATTGACTATGAGAAAAGAGTAATTTCTGGTAAATTTATTTTTATGCCAAAAGAGGAATTCCCATGATATTTGAGATCCAAGCAATTAAATGGTAAAAGAGAAAATTTTGGCATAATTCAAATTAAATTTTGAGCATTATTAACTTTATTGGGAAATATGGGTAGAATTGGTTTTTGTAAATCCCATGAATCTTTTACTTTAAAAGAAGAATATTGAATATATTTTACTTGAGAAATTTGAGAAAAAATATGAAAATATCCATCATGAAAATATCCATCGAGAAAACTTGGATAATTCTTATTTAGAAAAGAGAATCTGGAATCCCTGGGAGGATCGAGGATCCAATGAGTAAACAGAAGTTTAGATTTAATTCTCATTAATGAAGCTTAAGGAATGAAAATACAATACTTAAATGCTCATTCTGAATTTTTACTCTTCAATTCTGATAAGGTTTATTTTTCCTTTTTAAACCTTCAACAACACTCTGATACGTAGATTCAATGGGATTGAGAAAAAGTACCTTTAACTAGGCCAATCAATTGGCAGAAACTTAGAAAAGTCCTATCAGTATCGAAAGTAGAAAATGGTACTAAAAGCAGATGTGATAAGATGTGATGTGGATCTGAATGAATGTAAATGAATGTGATGGGATGTAAATGGATGCGATGTGAATGTGATAAGAGGAGATGTGAATGTGATGTGATTAGATGTGAGTGGATGTGATGAGATGTGGATGAGATATAATGTGATGTAAATGGATGTGGATGTGAATGTGATTAGATGTGAATGATATGTGAAAGGATGTGATGTGATGATATGTGAAAGGATGTGATGTGATAAAAATGGATGAGAATGGGATATAAGGTGATAAGTGTATGTGAATGAATGAATGGATGTGGATGAATGTGATGAGCTATGAATGGATGTGGTGTGATATGGATAGATGTGGATGTGATGTAATGTGGATGGAATAAATATGATGTGATATGGATAGATGGGGATACAATGTATGTGATGTGATGTGGATGTAATAAAAGTGATGGGATGTGAATGGGTGTGATGGGATGTGAATGGGAGTGATGAGATGTGATGTGAATGGATGTGATGTGGATCGAGGTAGATGTGAATAGATGAGATGTGATGTGAATGGATGTGATGTGATGTGAATGGATGTGATGTGGATCAGGGTAGGTGTGAATGGATGAGATGTGATGTGAATGGATATGATGTGGATATGTGTTTCATGACAAATGAAGATCAATACAAGGATGCAACAAAAAAGACACTTAGGGCTCTTGAAAAGAGTTCAAAGTTGTAGATGAATATGGGAGAGGGCTTGACAATAATCCCACATGGGAACTTTTGGGAGTTCTAGAATTTTTGTATAAAAGGTGGCCCATTTGAGAGCTAGAGGACACTCTTTGGTCATTTGGTTGAGAGGCTCATAGAGAGAGCTTGCTCCATAGCTCCTTCTCAAGTGCTCTCCCAAGGCTCTCCATTTCCATTCATGCTTTAATCTTGTACTCTCTATTCTCTACATTTTCAATGATATGAGGTTTTGGTCTACACACTTGCTAATCTAGATTTCTTAATGATGTTTTGATTTGTGAGTTGTGCATGTGATGAAGCTTGTGCATGAAATGATGTGTAGTTGAGGCTTGTGTGATAGCTCTTTGCATGTTAGGTTCTTTGCATAAGTTGTATCTTTGTGCTTAAGTGTAGCCTAATCTTGATGCTTTGATTATGTTAGATTGATATGTTGATTGTGTTAGATTGATTGCTTGAGTGTTGAGAAGGATTGAGTAGGACTAGAAGTCATTAGTATGTGGTTAACTCATCTTCTCCCATTCGGGATAGCCTCTATGCGCTAACCGGGTTGCTTTCACGGATTGACAAGTGTGTGGGTTGGAGTGTAGCCTCCGCTATGCTATGATGTCCCCGGCAGCGGCGCCATTGTTTGGGACATCATAGCATAGCGGAGGCTACACTCCAACCCACACACTTGTCAATCCGTGAATGCAACCCGGTTAGCGCATAGAGGCTATCCCGAATGGGAGAAGAAGAGTTAACCACACACCAATGACCTCTAGTCCTACTCAATCCTTCTCAACACTCAAGCAATCAATCTTACATAATCAAAACATCAAGATTAGGCTACACTTAAGCACACAAATGCAACTTATGCAAGGAACCTAATATGCAAAGAGCTATCACACAAGCCTCAACTACACATTATTTCAAGCACAAACTTCATCACAAGCACTCTATAACTCACAAATCTAAACATCATTAAGAAATCTAGATTAGCAAGAGTGTAGACTAAAACCTCATATCATTGAAAATGTAAAGAATAGAAAGTACATGATTGAAACAAGAATGGAGATGGAGAGCCTTGGAAGAGCACTTGAGAAGGAGCTATGGAGCAAGCTCTCTCTATGAGCCTCTTAACCAAATGACCAAAGAGTCCCCTCCCTCTCTCAAATGGGCCACCTTTTATACAAAAATTCTAGAACTCCCAAAAGTTCCCATGTGGGATTATTGTCAAGCCCCCTCCCACATTCATCTACAACTTTGAACTCTTTTCAAGAGCCCTAAGTGTCTTTTTTGTTGCATCCTTGTATTGATCTTCATTTGTCATGCAACACTCCCCCCTTCCTATTTTGCGCACGTCCTTGAGCGCGGTAGTAGCAAGAGCTGCAACAAAAAAACAATTGATACATTAAAGTCTTTTATTGAAAAAGAAAAAGAAAAGAAAAGAAAAGAAAAATCAGCAATGATGATTTCACACGTGAGCATACAAGTGCAAGGCTGATTAAAGTTTTAATGAGTACTAAAATAGGTGAGTAAAGACTGGTCAAAGTGAGACTTAAGTAGTAGATAGTGCTACGTAAAGGCAAGTGTGCTTTGTACACCGCCGGTTATGACCGCAGTCTCAATGTCCTACAAGTATGTAAGTTATTCCTAAGTGGCAAACCTACTCCTAAATATGAGCACAAGTGATTGGAACTCTTTTTTTTTTCTTTTTTTTTTTTGATATGTGGGTAGAAGTTGATGAAGATTAAGGTTCTATCCCAAAGAGACCCAAGCAATGGCCAAGAGACCTCCGCCAAGAGAATCTAAAGACCGCTAAGTATCTCAAGGGCGACAGACCCTTTTTCTTTCTTTTATGACCTAAGGAGTACCCCATGAAGATGAAAGCATCGGTCTTGAGGGCCCATAGTGTACCCCCGAGTCCTACCAACATCTATCAAGACGATAGATTCCTCAAAGTTCTTCTTCTGAAGTTTTTAGACATCAGTGTTCACCCCATGGAAACCAAGGCATCGGCCCCAAGGTGCTAAGACAACCTCAGGACCTACCAAGCATTTCACATGGCAGTAGACACTTCATGTCTCAATTCACTTTGTATATATATATTTTTGTAGGGTATATTTTCATAAATTTTTATGACTCCTAGCACCTAGCTCATATCTAAGAGGTAACTACCACTAGGGATAACTAATATACCTTGAAAACATAAGTACTTGGCATACTCCATTGGTATATATCCTACACTGTCTTTAGATAGAAATATCTTTTACTAAGTCTTCTAAGACTCTAGAATTCACTCACCATATTTTAACAACTAATAAAAAACTTAAACCAGCCAACATTGTGTGAACATGCAAACCATATATTCGAAAGATAAGAGCACATAAAGAAATAAAGATTAAGATCTGAATACACCTGTTGTAGTACCCTTTTGATGTTGTTCATTTGCATTGATGAATTGCTGATTTTGGTGCAGATTGCTCCTCCTTGATCTTTGTAGGCGTAGCATGTCTCCCCCCTTCCTAATTTGTTTGCACGATAGGTGGACTATTGGGGCGTGTTTGATGCTCTTTTTAAGCTGAGATCTCTGCAAAAATTTTTATTAACAAACAAGGAAAGAAAACAAAAGAATAAAATTTGTTAGTGGTGCCAATCACCAAATATAGCCGAGGGGAAAAACCCAGTGGGAGAAAAGTGCCATGGCTTGTCGATCTTATTGTGGAGTCGTAGAACTTACCCTTGCGCTGGTGGTGGATCCGTGTCAAAAAGAACATAATTCCCAAAGGCATAAGGAACCACACTATGCAAACATTGATCTACCAAAGAGCTTCATTTGTAGTGTTAATGCCTTATCTTTGGTTTTAGGTATGTCCTTTTGAAGATGTGGAAATTTTAGCAATTGTCGAGGAATTTGAGCAAGATAAGATGATTTAGGCATTGAAGTGCTAGAATCTATGCTCAAATGAGACTCATTTGGACTTGGATGTGTCTTAGGTACACCAGTTGATGATGGAATTGTGTAACAAGGAGAAATCGGGACAACAGGTGTTTCAATACATGTTTTAGGAAGATCAACACAAGTAGATATGTAGGTGCTATCACAGCCACCTTTCCTTTCTTGAAGAATTTGTGTTGAATTCTTTTGCACCCACCGATATGGAAAATCAAGGGTGGCTTTTGGAATCTTTTTGAAACACTCTTTTACCCTTAGCAAAGCATGGCATTTTGGAAGCCAAATTGCTGTTGCACCCTCATAATAACCTTGTGCTTTAAGAACCCGTTTTGGGACCCATCGAGTAACAATCCGAGGTTTAGGCTTGGAAATGATGTGCTTCTTAAGAGGCTTAGCAACTGGACTAGATGGTACACGTTTGTACGCATCTTTGGGTAGCCACATTGATAATTCCTTCATGCCCTGCCTTCTTTGAGCAGCAACTAGAGTAGTTGGAACATGCCAGCCATGGCCCTCACTTGAGTACTCATCAATTATCCACATCATTTGTGTTGGAGCTTGTGTCTCTTTCTTATCAGCATCATTAACAGATTTGAGTGTTAAATTCTCAACTGAGACTTCCTCGACATGCATAGCTGTTGTTTTGGATGTATCCCTATAGTACAAATGATCTAGAAGAGCACGTGGTTGTACCATTCGTATAGGTATAATGTCATATCCATCTGAGTCACAGAATTGAATTGGCTTCAGTAAAGCACATGTCGATAATGTTGCAAGGACATGACTCCATTCTAATGGATCAATTAAATGCTCAGGGAAGGGTTGTGGAATGTATGCCTCGTCTGATACACTTCGATTACCCTTAAGTCTCTCAGTGTTGAAATCCCTACATGAGGCTCCACACATCCATAGATCTTCTCGCCCATCTGACAATGTAACTCTTGAGCCCTCAGATGAAGCAGAATCAAACTCATCTATTGGAGACCTTGTTACATCACGATATGAGTGATTCCTTAGGTTGACCCTTGTGATGACAGAATCATGTCGGAGGTACAAGTAATTGTATCCCCAATCTTGAATCATTTGAAATTGTCGCATGAATGGTCTACCCAATATCACTTCGTAGTTTGGATGCTTTCCAAAATCTACTACTGCAAAGGTATGCTCATATTCAATCCCACATGTGGTGACCAATATGTTCTCGAGCAGCCCAAGGGGATGTTCTAAGCTTCCATCTGCTAGCTGCAAGCGCATCCTGGTACTCCTAATAGCTGGTTTGCCCCATTTTTCCCAAATGGACCTTGTCACAATGCCCACTCCTGCGCCACTATCAAGTATTGCAGTTGAAGATACTTTTCGCACTTCTAATGGGAGGGTAGCATTTCCCTGATCGTCTTCACAAAATTTTCCTACTTTGTTGATAGGAACTGGCATAACATGCTTTGTCTCAGGGTGTATAGTACACTCTTGGTGACCCTTTTGTAGCAATACCTGCTCTGACAAACATGTGGCAATATCATTCCACAACTCAGGTTTAAGCTTTATCAACTCAAGCAAAGGGAAGGTACAAGCCACTGGTGCTGACAAAATAGCTTGCACCATACTCATATCCTTCTCCTTTGTCAACCTTTTATGCATGGAGGGTATCCTCAAGGTTTGAGAATAGTTCTCATATTCTCCCAGATATGATGGTAAGGTTTTCATTGTATACTTACTTCTAGGAGAAACAATTGTTTGAACTTCCTCCCGAATGCTTGGGTGTCTAAATTTGATTTCCGTGCCCCTGGTAAAATCCACCTCAGAGAATGGAGGCAAACTAATAGAAGACATGTTCTCATGAACTTTCTCCTGAACTGCGGCCCACATCTCATTTGCCATGTCCTCATTAGCATCAATAACTTCATCATTGCATGAGAAGACAATGCTAGGTGGTGGCAGATTACCCCCTTTCAATTGGGTGTCAATTGGTGTAGACCTTTCGCTATGAGCTTGTGAAATGAGCTCACTTTTCATTTCTCTACTTGATGACACTTCTGGTATGGTTTCTAATGTTGGTTTAAGAGAGGTTGGACCCCGAGGAATAGGTGGTGGTGGTCCCTCAAGTATTGACTGAGCTTCCCTAATGAGTTGCTGATGTACAGCTAGATTGATCTTCTCCTCACGAGGGTTTGGGTATTCTTGAAGCTTCTTGGGTAGTTCAGATAAGGCTGTAATGCGACTTCTATGAGCATCAATGATGTCCTCTAGAGTCTCATTCACTTTATCCACAAAAACAAAACCCCCATAACTATCCTCAGTCGTACTAGCCTCATTTTGTTTAGCACTAGGCTCAGGTTGAGGTTGATGTTCCTCACGCACTTCTTGGGATGTAAAAGTTTTATCCCTTATGTTTTGTTTAGAGGTTTCCTGAGAACTAGTGGATGTACTTTTAGTTTGTTTGTTTCGGTTCTTCTTCCTCCGAGTGGTTTTTTTTCTACTAGACTGTAGGGTCTTGTCCACTAGATTTGTCTTTGCATCCCTAGTTCGAGGTGTCTCATCAATTTGCATTTCTGCATTTCGTGTCTGTGATCTAGTCATGACTCTAAGTGGCACGACATCCTCATTCTCAGATGAAGGTGGTGATGGAACTGTACCTACAAGGGTGAGTGAGACCTTTGGTTGAGAGGTGCCTTCCTCATGTGGTTTCAGCAGACAATCCTTTGGGAAGTGTTCTACACAACACCCTAGACAATATCTTTCAATCGGTGGAAACTGTTGTACTGTTGTATTTGACCGAGATGCTTGCCTAGAGCGATGTGGACAATCACGAGCCCAATGGGGTTCTCCGCACTCATAACAGGGGCCCATTGGTTTGGCTTCTACTTTCCTTGGCTGCCATTGACCTGAGGGGCCTGGAGTCCTAGGTTGGTAGCCGCCTAGCAACATTAAAGAGTTTTGTTCCCCTGGTGGAACGTCCAGTGCTGGGCTTGGGTATGCGGGACTTTCAAAAATATTTTCTTTGGATGAATATGATACATATTCTTCTTCCACATAGCCTGGGTTTACCAAGTCTCTACACATATTTGAATTGTCGTAGTCGACAACCCTCACAGGAGCAGTCCCTGGAGCAGGAGGTTGAGCACCAAGGACAGGTCGTGCTTGTTCTTGTGTCATCGGTGGCTTACGTTCAAAACTAGTATACTGTTGATACATTTGTGGAGCCACTCCACCCCTCGGCTGCTCACGTTCCTGTCTCATTCTCGCGATGCGAGTACATTCCTGTGTGGTATGAGTAAAGTTCCAAGCACAGGCTTGGCACCATTTTTTTGTGGGTTGGTTTGTGACTAGAGGAGAAAAGGTATTACAGTCCTCTGTTTTATGGTCACCGCCACATGCTCCACAAAGATGAGGACCTGTAGGAAGTACACTCCTCATTCTCTGCTGCTGTTGTTGTGGCTGCATGGGTGGATGATAGGTTTGTCCTAATCTCCTTAGCACTAGGTTAGCTATCTGGTCTGGATTTACTAGCGCGCTAGACCCTGATCTTTGGTCATCACCCCACTGATTTCTAGGTTTCACCTCAGGGCCAGAACCATCCTGGAACTTGAAGTTATCGGTGAAATCCATAGCATCATGGCAACACTCATTGAAATTTGTATCTTTCTTCGCATAGAGATGTGTATGCAGTGTCGAATTTTTGAGGCCTTTTAAGAAGAGAGAAATTAATCGACTTTGGGCGGGCTTCTCATCTTCTGGGCAACGATTAATGTACTGCTTCATTCTATTTACACAGTCTCTAACACTCTCATTCTCGCCTTGTTTGAAAGAGTAGATGTGTGCTACCGTGTCATGTTGAATTCCCATCAAGGAAAAAGCAGCAATGAATCTCTCTTCCAAAACTCGTAAAGAAGTTTTGTCTGAAGCTTCTAATGCCTGAAACCAAGCAAGGGCTTTTCCTTCAAGAGTGAGTCCAAAGCCTTCAATTTGAGTATGCTTATCAGCCACTTGCTCAGCTTGAACTGCTTGCCTAAATGCTGCTACATGATCGTATGGATCTCCCGACCCTTCATACTTCTTAACCAATTTCTGAAGAGTTGATGGCCTTACTTGTCGTGAATACTCATCGTAGGGCCTACGGCCTCTCACTCTCAGTGGGAACTGTTCCTCTCTTTGGAAAGATGGTCCACATGTTTCCAAAATTGGTATGGGTACCCTATTACCAGCCTCACCAAACCCTTCCAAAGATCTTGTCACCCGCATTTCAAGAGGTGCTTTTATAGGAGGCCGAGTTGGCTCCCCTCTCCTCAAATTGTCATAGTGAGAAAGATGTTGGTGTGGTGTGACTTGTGGTCGCACATTTGTTGTAGGACGATATCTTGGTGCTAGAGTTGGGCTACTAGCAATGGTCCACTTAGATGTTGAAGGTCCCTCTCTAGTGAACTCTCGTAAGGGAGGAGCAACAGTTTCTCCAAGAAAGGCTGTCTCTCCTGGTTTGGCTGTATTTATTGAGAACACTTCCATGAATAATGGTTGTCCTTTCCACGTGAGTTCCCGAATCTCTTTCCAATCTAAGGTTCGGTATTCATTGGCCCATTTATCAATTATTCTGTTCATGTGTCCTGCACACTCCTCAACTACCACCACATGAGCTAGAGGAAGATCTAGCTGTGGCAATTTAGTTGTGGCATAATATCCCTCTAACGAGTCCTTATAGACCTCTTGAAGTGGGTCATCCTGTAAGACCTTTGTCACAGGAATTTGTCGTACAAACTCCCATTGGCATTCAGCCCCCTGATCCATTTTGCTCTTGCCTTTCCTATCCCTTTCCAAATTTAGATCTACAAGAAGTAAATCATCTATGGATGGTTTTGAGGACTGGGCATTGGATGGTCCAGGCATGTCCGGCTCAATGAGCCAGTCATCTCTAGACTCCCTTGCTCTGGAAAGTTCTGATAAGTCTAAGAACTCGGTTTTAGAGAGCTCCCCTAATTTGTCTACCTTTTCTGGGTGGTAGGTGACTTCGTAGCGAACACCATCTCCACCCATGTACATGTTACCCTGGTCATTGACTAGAGGTGCTCTATCAAGTTCTGAGAGAATGTCTGCGATCTTAACAAGATACCTTTGTTGTGGATCCCTAAAGATCTCAGCTCCTTGAGCATTTGTGTAGACATATTGGAGTCTCACATTGAGTGTTAACCCCATGGTGTCGGCTTCAAATGGATTAAAGGATCTTGAGGGTGTCCTATTTGGGGCTACGGGATGACTATTTGTGGGCCCTAGATTGTCCATGGACAATGAACTAGTTGTTCTGGAGGAAAGGGTATCGGATTGGGATTCAGATAGGGTTTCAGCAATATCTGCCAAATTTCCTACCGATTGGGTCCCACTTTCTTGTGTAGGTACTCTAGAAGGTGCCGTAGGCCCTATGGCAGAATCTACACGACGTCCCGACCGCAAGTGCATAAGGTCAAATTTTTTTGGTTTTTTTATGTGTTTTTGTTTTGTTTTGGTTTTGGTTTTTGTGTTTTGTTTTTTTTTTTGTTGCATCCTTGTATTGATCTTCATTTGTCATGCAACACTCCCCCCTTCCTATTTTGCGCACGTCCTCGAGCGCGGTAGTAGCAAGAGCTGCAACAAAAAACAATTGATACATTAAAGTCTTTTATTGAAAAAAAAAAAGAAAAGAAAAGAAAAACCAGCAATGATCATTTCACACGTGAGCATACAAGTGCAAGGCTGATTAAAGTTTTAATGAGTACTAAAATGGGTGAGTAAAGACTGGTCAAAGTGAGACTTAAGTAGTAGATAGTGCTATGTAAAGGCAAGTGTGCTTTGTACACCGCCGGTTATGACCGTAGTCTCAATGTCCTACCAGTATGTAAGTTACTCCTAAATGGCATACCTACTCCTAAATATGAGCAAAGGTGATTGGAACTCTCGTTTTTTTTCTTTCTTTTTTTTTCTTTTTTTTTTCTTTTTTCATTTTTTTTGTATTTTTAAATAAAAAATAAAAAAATAATATTTTTTTTATTAAAAAAAGAAGAAGAGATTAAAAAAGAAATAAAAAAAGAATTTTAAAAAAAAAAGAAAAAAAAGAAAAACAATTAAATTGAGAATAAGAAATTAAAAAAATAAAAAAATAAAATAAATTTTTTTATTTATTTTAGGAGTCCATATTGTTTGCATATTTTTTATTTTTCATTTCTGTAATTTTTAGCATAATTAGAGTGATTTGCATTATTTTAACTTTTTGTTATTAAAAAAAAAGAAAAAAAAGAAAAACAAAACAAAACAAAAACACATAAAAAAAAAGAAGAAGAAAAAAATAATTTTTATTTTTTTGTATTTTGAAACCATTGTTCATCATTTAAATTTTTGCATAATTAAAGTAGTTTGTATTTTTTTTTAAATTTTTTATTTTAGAATTTTTGTAAATGATGCATAATTAGTAAATTCATATTTTTTTTAATTAGGCACGAAATTTATTAGTTCAAAAAAAAAAACAAAAACAAAAACAAAACAAAATTAAAACACATAAAAAAACCAAAACAGAATTTTGACCTTATGCACTTGCGGTCGGGACGTCTTGTAGATTCTGCCATAGGGCCTAGGGCACCTTCTAGAGTACCTACGCAAGAAAGTGGGACCCAATCGGTAGGCAATTTGGCAGATATTGCTGAAACCCTTTCTGAATCCCAATCCGATACCCTTTCCTCTAGAACAACTAGTTCATTGTCCATGGACAATCTAGGGCCGACAAATAGTCATCCCGTAGCCCCAAATAGGACACCCTCAAGATCCTTTAATCCATTTGAAGCCGACACCATGGGGTTAACACTCAATGTGAGACTCCAATATGTCTACACAAATGCTCACGGAGCTGAGATCTTTAGGGATCCACAACAACAGTATCTTGTTAAGATCGCCGACATATTCTCAGAACTTGATAGAGCACCACTCGTCAATGACCAGGGTAACATGTATATGGGTGGAGATGGTGTTCGCTACGAAGTCACCTACCATCCAGAAAAGGTTGACAAATTAGGGGAGCTCTCTAAAACCGAGTTCTTAGACTTATCAGAACTTTCCAGAGCAAGGGAGTCTAGAGATGACTGGCTCATTGAGCCGGACATGCCTGGACCATCCAATGCCCAGTCCTCAAAGCCATCCACCATAGATGATTTACTCCTTGTAGATCTAAATTTGGAAAGGGATAGGAAAGGCAAGTGTAAACTGGATCAGGGGGCTGAATGCCAATGGGAGTTTGTACGACAAATTCCTGTGACAAAGGTCTTACAGGATGACCCACTTCAAGAGGTCTATAAGGACTCGTTAGAGGGATATTATGCCACGACTAAATTGCCACAGCTAGATCTTCCTCTAGCTCATGTGGTGGTAGTTGAGAAGCTTGCAGGACACATGAACAGAATAATTGATAAATGGGCCAATGAATACCGAACCTTAGATTGGAAGGAGATTCGGGAACTCACGTGGAAAGGACAACCATTATTTATGGAAGTGTTATCAACAAATACAGCCAAACCAGGAGAGACAGCCTTTCTTGGAGAAACTGTTGCTCCTCCCCTACGAGAGTTCGCTAGAGAGGGACCTTCAACATCTAAGTGGACCACTGCTAGTAGCCCAACTCTAGCACCAAGATATTGTCCTACACCAAATGTGCGACCACCGGTCACACCACAACAACATCTTTCTCATTATAACAATCGGAGGATAGGGGAGCCAACTCGGCCTCCTATAAATGCACCTCCTGAAATGAGGGTGACAAGATCTTTGGAGGGGTTTGGTGAGGCTGGTAATAGGGTACCCACACCAATTTTGGAAACATATGGACCATCTTTCCAAAGAGAGGAACAATTCCCACTGAGAGTGAGAGGCCGTAGACCCTATGACGAGTATTCAAGACAAGTAAGGCCATCAACTCTTCAGAAACTGGTAAAGAAGTATGAAGGGTCGGGAGATCCATACGATCATGTAGCAGCTTTTAGGCAAGCAGTTCGAGCTGAGCAAGTTGCTGATAAGCATACTCAAATAGAAGGGTTTGGACTCACTCTTGAGGGAAAAGCCCTGGCTTGGTTTCAGGCATTAGAGGCTTCAGACAAAACTTCTTTACGAGCTTTGGAAGAGAGATTCATTGCAACTTTTTCCTTGATGGGAATTCAACATGACACAGTAGCACACATCTACTCTTTCAAGCAAGGCGAGAATGAGAGTGTTAGAGACTGTGTAAATAGAATGAAGCAGTACATTAATCGTTGCCCAGAAGATGAGAAGCCCGCCCAAAGTCGATTAATTTCTCTCTTCTTAAAAGGCCTCAAAAATTCGACACTGCATACACATCTCTATGCGAAGAAACATACAAATTTCAATGAGTGTTGCCATGATGCTATGGATTTCACCGATAACTTCAAGTTCCAAGATGGTTCTGGCCCTGAGGTGAAACCTAGAAATCAATGGGGTGATGACCAAAGTTCAGGGTCTAGCGCGCTAGTAAATCCAGACCAGATAGCCAACCTAGTGCTAAGGAGATTAGGACAAACCTATCGTCCACCCATGCAGCCACAACAACAGCAGCAGAGAATGAGGAGTGTACTTCCTACAGGCCCTCATCTTTGTGGAGCATGTGGCGGTGACCATAAAACAGAGGACTGTAATACCTTTTCTCCTCTAGTCACAAACCAACCCACAAAAAAATGGTGCCAAGCCTGTGCTTGGAACTTTACCCACACCACACAGGAATGTACTCGCATTGCGAGAATGAGACAGGAACGTGAGCAGCCGAGGGGTGGAGTGGCTCCACAAATGTATCAACAGTATACTAGTTTTGAACGTAAGCCACCGATGACACAAGAACAAGCACGACCTGTTCTTGGTGCTCAACCTCCTGCTCCAGGGACTGCTCTTGTGAGGGTTGTTGACTATGATAATTCAAATGTGTGTAGAGACTTGGTAAACCCAGGCTATGTGGAGGAGGAATATGTATTATATTCATCCAAGGAAAATATCTTTGAAAGTCCCGCATACCCAAGCCCAGCACTGGACGCTCAACCAGGGGAACAAAGCTCTTTAATGTTGCTAGGCGGCTACCAACCTAGGACTCCAGGCCCCTCAGGTCAATGGCAGCCAAGGAAAGTAGAGGCCAAACCAATGGGCCCCTGTTATGAGTGCGGAGAACCCCATTGGGCTCGTGATTGTCCACATCGCTCAAGGCAAGCATCTCGGTCAAATACAATAGTACAACAGTTTCCACCGATTGAAAGATATTGTCTAGGGTGTTGTGTAGAACACTTCCCAAAAGACTGTCTGCTAAAACCACATGAGGAAGGCACCTCCCAACCAAAGGTCTCACTCAACCTTGTAGGCACAGTTCCATCGCCACCTTCATCTGAGAATGATGATGTCGTGCCACTTAGAGTCATGACTAGATCACAGACACGAAATGCAGAAATGCAAACTGATGAGACACCTCGAACTAGGGATGCAAAGACAAATCTAGTGGACAAGACCCTACAGTCTAGTAGAAAAAAGACCACTCGGCGGAAGAAGAACCGAGGTAAACAAACTAAAAGTACATCCACTAGTTCTCAAGAAGCCTCTAAACAAAACATGAGGGATAGAACTTTTACATCCCAAGAAGTGCGTGAGGAACATCAACCTCAACCTGGGCCTAGTGCTAAACAAGATGAGGCTAGTACGACTGAGAATAGTTCTGGGGGTTCTGTCTTTGTGGATAAAGTGAATGAGACTCTAGAGGCCATCATTGATGCTCATAGAAGTCGCATTGCAGCTTTATTTGAGCTACCCAAGAAGCTTCAAGAATACCCAAACCCTCGTGAGGAGAAGATCAATCTAGCTGTACATCAGCAACTCATTAGGAAAGCTCAGTCAATACTTGAGGGACCACCACCACCTATTCCTCGGGGCCCAACCTCTCTTAAGCCAACATTAGAAACCATACCGGAAGTGTCATCAAGTAGGGAAATGAAAAGTGAGTTCTTTTCACAAGCTCATAGCGAAAGGTCTGCACCAATTGACACTCAATTGAAAGGGGGTAATCTGCCACCACCTAGCCTTGTCTTCCCATGCAATGATGAAGTTATTGATGCTAATGAGGACATGGCAAATGAAATGTGGGCCGCAGTAACTGAGAAAATTAATGAGAACATGTCTTCTGTTAATTCGCCTCCATTCTCTGAGGTGGATTTTACCAGAGACTCGGAAAACAAATTTAGACACCCAAGCATCCAGGAGGAAGTTCAAACAATTGTTTCTCCTAGAAGTAAGCATACAATGAAAACCTTACCATCATATCTGGGAGAATATGAGAACTGTTCTCAAACCTTGAGGATACCCTACATGCATAGAAGGTTGACAAAGGAGAAAGATATGAGTATGGTGCAGGCTATTTTGTCAGCACCAGTGGCTTGTACCTTACCTTTGCTTGAGTTGATAAAGCTTAAACCTGAGTTGTGGAATGATATTGCCACATGTTTGTCAGAGCAGGTATTGCTACAAAAGGGTCACCATGAGTGTACTATACACCCTGAGACAAAGCATGTAATGCCAGTTCCTATCAACAAAGTAGGAAAATTTTGTGAGGACGATCAGGGAAATGCTACCCTCCCATTAGAAGTGCGAAAAGTATCTTCAACTACAATACTTGATAGTGGCGCAGGAGTGGGCATTGTAACACGGTCCATTTGGGAGAAATGGGGCAAACCAGCTATTAGGAGTACCAGGATGCGCTTGCAGCTAGCAGATGGAAGCTTAGAACATCCCCTTGGGCTGCTTGAGAACATATTGGTCACCACATGTGGGATTGAATATGAGCATAACTTTGCAGTAGTGGATTTCGGAAAGCATCCAAACTATGAAGTGATATTGGGTAGACCATTCATGCGACAATTTCAAATGATTCAAGATTGGGGATACAATTATTTGTACCTCCGACATGATTCTGTTATCACAAGGGTCAACCTAAGGAATCACTCATATCGTGATGTAACAAGGTCTCCAATAGATGAGTTTGATTCTGCTTCATCTGAGGTCTCAAAAGTTACATTGTCCGATGGACGAGAAGATCTGTGGATGTGTGGAGCCTCATGTAGGGATTTCAACACTGAGAGACTTAAGGGTAATCGAAGTGTATCAGACGAGGCATACATTCCACAACCCTTCCCTGACCATTTAATTGATCCATTAGAATGGAGTCATGTCCTTGCAACATTATCGACATGTGCTTTACCGAAGCCAATTCAATTCTGTGACTCAGATGGATATGACATTATACCTATACGAATGGTACAACCACGTGCTCTTCTAGATCATTTGTACTATAGGGATACATCCAAAACAACAGCTATGCATGTCGAGGAAGTCTCAGTTGAGAATTTAACACTCAAATCTGTTAATGATGCTGATAAGAAAGAGACACAAGCTCCAACACAAATGATGTGGATAATTGATGAGTACTCAAGTGAGGGCCATGGCTGGCATGTTCCAACTACTCTAGTTGCTGCTCAAAGAAGGCAGGGCATGAAGGAATTATCAATGTGGCTACCCAAAGATGCGTACAAACTTGTACCATCTAGTCCAGTTGCTAAGCCTCTTAAGAAGCACATCATTTCCAAGCCCAAACCTCGGATTGTTACTCGATGGGTCCCAAAATGGGTTCTTAAAGCACAAGGTTATTATGAGGGTACAACATCAATTTGGCTTCCAAAATGCCATGGATTGCTAAAGGTAAAAGAGTGTTTCAGAAAGGTTCCAAGAGCCTCCCTTAATTTTCCATATCAGTGGGTACAAAAGAAATCAACACAAACTCTTCAAGAAAGGAAACGTGGCTGTGATAGCACCTACAAAACAACTTGTGTTGATCTTCTTAAAACATGTATTGAGACACCTGTTGTCCCGATTTCTCCTTGTTACATAATTCAACCATCAACTGGTGTACTTAAGACCCATCCAACTTCACATGGGTCTCATTTGAGCATAGATTCTAGCATTTCAATGCCTAAATCCTCTTATCTTGCTCAAATTCCTCGACAATTGATAAAATTCCCACCCAAGAAGGACATACCTAAAACCAAAGATAAGGCATTAGCACTACAAATGAAGCTCTTTGGTAGATCAATGTTTGAATAGTGTGGTGTCTTACGCCTTTAAAGGATTATGTTCTTTTTTAGATAATCTCCACCACCAGCGCAAGGGTAAGTTCAACGACTCCACAATAAGATCGACAAGCCAGGGCACTTTTCTCCCATTGGGTTTTTTTCCCCTCGGCTATATTCGGTGTTTGGCACCAATGGCAAATTTTATTTTTTTCTTTTCTTTTCGTGTTTGTTAATAAAAATTTTGCAGAGATCTCCGTAAAAAACAAAAGCATCAAACGCCCCAATAGTCCACCTATCGTGCAAACAAATTAGGAAGGGGGGAGACATGCTACGCCTACAAAGATCAAGGAGGAGCAATCTGCACAAAATCAGCAATTAATCAAGGCAAACGAACAACATCAACAGGGCACTACAACAGGTGTATGCAACTCTTAATCTTTATTTCTTTAAGTGCTTTTATCTTTCGAATATATGGTTTGCATGTACACAATATTGGCTGGTTTTAGTTTTTGATTAGTTGTTAAAATATGGTGAGTACATTCTAGAGTCTTAGAAGACTTAGTAAAAGATATTTCTATTTAAAGACAGTGTAGGATATATACCAATGGAGTATGCCAAGTACTTATGTTTTCAAGGTATATTAGTTATCCCTAGTGGTAGTTACCTCTTAGATATGAGCTAGGTGCTAGGAGTCATAAAAATTTATGAAAATATACCCAAAAAAATATATATATATACAAAGTGAATTGAGACATGAAGTGTCTACCGCCATGTGAAATGCTTGGTAGGACCTGGGGTTGTCTTAGCACCTTGGGGCCGATGCCTTGGTTTCCACGGGGTGAACACTGATGTCTAAAAACTTCAGAAGAAGAACTTTGAGGAATCTATCACCTTGATAGATGTTGGTAGGACTCGGGGGTACACTATGGGCCCTCAAGACCGATGCTTTCATCTTCATGGGGTACTCCTTAGGTCATAAAAGAAAGAAAAAGGGTCTGTCGCCCTTGAGATACTTAGCGGTCTTTAGATTCTCTTGGCGGAGGTCTCTTGGCCATTGCTTGGGTCTCTTTGGGATAGAAACTTAATCTTTATCACCTTCTACACACATATCATTTTTTTTTAAAAGAAAAAAAAGAAAAAAAACGAGAGTTCCAATCACCTTTGCTCATATTTAGGAGTAGGTATGCCATTTAGGAGTAACTTACATACTGGTAGGACATTGAGACTACGGTCATAACCGGCGGTGTACTAAGCACACTTGCCTTTACATAGCACTATCTACTACTTAAGTCTCACTTTGACCAGTCTTTACTCACCCATTTTAGTACTCATTAAAACTTTAATCAGCCTTGCACTTGTATGCTCACGTGTGAAATGATCATTGCTGGTTTTTCTTTTCTTTTCTTTTTTTTTCAATAAAAGACTTTAATGTATCAATTGTTTTTTGTTGCAGCTCTTGCTACTACCGCGCTCGAGGACGTGCGCAAAATAGGAAGGGGGGAGTGTTGCATGACAAATGAAGATCAATACAAGGATGCAACAAAAAAGACACTTAGGGCTCTTGAAAAGAGTTCAAAGTTGTAGATGAATATGGGAGAGGGCTTGACAATAATCCCACATGGGAACTTTTGGGAGTTCTAGAATTTTTGTATAAAAGGTGGCCCATTTGAGAGCTAGAGGACACTCTTTGGTCATTTGGTTGAGAGGCTCATAGAGAGAGCTTGCTCCATAGCTCCTTCTCAAGTGCTCTCCCAAGGCTCTCCATTTCCATTCATGCTTTAATCTTGTACTCTCTATTCTCTACATTTTCAATGATATGAGGTTTTGGTCTACACACTTGCTAATCTAGATTTCTTAATGATGTTTTGATTTGTGAGTTGTGCATGTGATGAAGCTTGTGCATGAAATGATGTGTAGTTGAGGCTTGTGTGATAGCTCTTTGCATGTTAGGTTCTTTGCATAAGTTGTATCTTTGTGCTTAAGTGTAGCCTAATCTTGATGCTTTGATTATGTTAGATTGATATGTTGATTGTGTTAGATTGATTGCTTGAGTGTTGAGAAGGATTGAGTAGGACTAGAAGTCATTAGTATGTGGTTAACTCATCTTCTCCCATTCGGGATAGCCTCTATGCGCTAACCGGGTTGCTTTCACGGATTGACAAGTGTGTGGGTTGGAGTGTAGCCTCCGCTATGCTATGATGTCCCAAACAATATGGGTAGATGTGAATGGATGAGATGTGATGAGGATGGTTGTGACGTGATGTGATGAGGATCTGAATAGATGTAAATGGATGTGATGAGGATGAATGTGATGTGATGTGGATAGATGTAAATGTGAATGTGATGTGGATAGATGTAATGAGATGTGATTGGATGAAGGATGATGGGAATAGATATGACTGGATGAGAAATAAGCAAAGTGAATTGATTTAGAAGAATGTGGAATAACGAGAAACGATGTGGAACAATGTGGAAAGATGAGAGTTCGTTAGAAACTGTATTTATGACCTATTTTTAAATGATTGTTTTATGTCAAGAATGTTGTGGAAGCATTTTGACTATCTTTTGAATGAGGTCGTGTGGAGACCTAAGTGATAAAGTTGCAACAGTTGACGGAGAGTCAATGGAGGACGTCTCGCATAGCAAGGTCATAGCAAGGTCTTGACCAGATCATAGCAAGGTCATAGCAAGGTCTTGACCAGCCTCGGTTCTATTTAAATGGTGAGCTTTCAGTACGATGGATGAGGGACCAAGGAAGCGGCCTATGAGTGAAGTGCTAGGTGACCTGCGAAGGAGCCTAGAGGGTGCTGACCATACGGTGCTCGGGTTCTGGGTCACCGAAGATACCCACGCGTGAGTCGAGGAAGAAAATAGAACAAGGAGTTAGAGTTGTTTTTTGAACTCGGGCATGGATCTGATTGATTGGCCTTGTTGGTCTTCAACGGATGAGTCCATGGCTCTTTTATATGGATCTGTTGGTTGATCTTGCTGATCTTCAATGGAGACTCCATCTGGATCTTTCTTATGTGATTATATTTTCAGGTACTATGACGTGAAAAATTGATATCTTTCATTGTCAATTTTGTGCATATTTTGATGGTTTCTCAATGGTAATAAGGTGGAACCTTGTCCAAGAAGATTGCGGCGCCCACAATGGAATAACGGCGTGGTGATGCGGCGGCTTGGTGGCTACCTCGACAATAGCATTCTATCTTCAAATATAATGGTTTTACTTGATTTAGGGTGCACACATTGTAAATGCCACAAGTATGCTTGATAAATACTTTGGTATGGTAGATAGGCTAGTGACGTGGAAAATAAAAGTGGGCCTTCATGCTCACATGGATTTTCATTGTATTATTAATATGGTATTCACCATAAGGCTACAGCTTGTGGAAGGCATGTGGAGGAGTGTGGAAGGCATGTGGAGGAGTGTGTGTAGGTGCATAATTGGGAAAGATTCTTCTAGAATGCCTACATGGAAGAGGAGAATTCTGCCATGTGTAAGTGGGATCTCCACCTACATGCCACTTAGACTTGGCTATTATCTCATCACACTCTCAAAGTCAAAAAGTCTTCAATTAATAATCAATAGAAGACTTAGCCTAAGAGGACAATTGATGGTGACATCTACCCTTATGTCCCTGAAGGGTTGAAGATTTTTATGTTGTAATTTGTAACAATGGAAGAGAGGGTGATTCTCCACCTATAAAAGGAGCCCTCCTCTCCCTTTCAAAAAAAGGAATGAGCCTCCTCAATTAAGCATTTTGTGTCATTGCCATTCTCTTATCTTTCAAACCCCTATTCAAACACTCTCTTTACATGTGAATGTCTCATTTAGCATTAGCTCCTCATGCTTAACCCAATTTTGGATCTCTTTGATGATTCATAATAAGTGGGATAAGAAGTTATTATCTTGGTGGGCCTGTGACTTCTCAAGGTAGCCCTTGCCTTATTGCCGCCCTCCTTTGGAGGTACCAATGGTTTTAGCGGTAATAAGCATGCGGAAAGACTTTGGAGACCATAGGTAAATCTTTACAATTGTCCGCTGAGCAATGTTAACCCTTACCCTCTAGCTTGAATCATGAAGGAGATGAAACGCAAGAGGCTATGTGAAAATTGAGGTTTCATGCAAAGAGAGGGAAGTGCAGTTTTTGTGGTCCAATACCCAATTTTCAACTGGTAATTACTCATCACTCAGGTGTTGGTTTCTTAAATTGATCATATGGCTAGGAAGCTCTTTATATGCTCTTTTCACTCATGTAACTAATTTCTTAAACCCTTACTTCATTGATGATCAGAATTTCTCCCAAATTTGCTAACTTTTAGGCGAATTTTGGCAGTTTTATAGCCTTGTAGTAAAATGCTCATAACTTTTCGCTCAGTTGTCCGTTTTTGAAAGTTTTTATATGGGCGCGAAGCTCTCTTCAAGCTCTACGCACTATGTAATCCTCTTTTGCACAGCCTATATGGATTTAAAACTGCAATTCTCTCTGTATCTCTGTTTTTTTAACTTTTGGCCATTCTTTCTTCTTAATAATGATTAATTCCTCTTAATCTCTTATCAAAAGGCCAATCCCATGTGTCTTATCCTCTTGTAAGTGATTGCTATATTCATTTGTTTTAATATGTTCCGACCAAATCGTCCAATTCGAACGGATGAACCTTACCAATATTCTCCGTATGTTTCCGTTCACATAATCCTGAGTTGGAAGATTTTCTTCCAACAAAGAATTGCCCTCTTGTTTAGAGCTGCAAGACTGGCAGAAATTCTTGCTACTCCCGAGCCTTTCATCTTTCCTTCCATGAATTATGATCTCACCTTTGATGTGTATATCTTTATCTTAACCTAGGGAGAGAAAGGGAGGTGAGGAGGCTGTGAGGTTTCATACAAGTGTGTTTTGATTCTGAGAAGTGACCGAAGTCAAAACCCCAACTTCGTGTCACATCTTTTGGTGGAGTTGACGGGCAGGTTTTACTTAGAATTATTCTATTTGAACCTTAAGGTCCTGCATGATTAAAGAAAAGTTATTTTGAAACAAGTAAATTTTCCTTGTTGGTACTCATCTTTTGGTGCAAGATGTTCAACATTCCGGTGTTCCAAGGAACGGAAGGAGAAGACCCGGGGAGTTATCTCCGAGAGTTTAACCGAGCATGCTGCTTAACGGGTTGGTCAATGAAGGAGAGGGCAGAAATACTCCCAGATTTCTTGGAGGGTGTGGCCTTAACTTGGCATAAGGCTTTGCCAGAGGAGTCCAAGAATGATTGGGAAAGGTTGACCAAAGTAATTAAGGAGAGATTTGGGACAGTGGAGTCGCCAAATGCTTTACTATTGTAATTGGATCCAATTTTCCAAAAGGATGGAGAGTCAGTTTCTGCCTTTTCAGTGAGGTATGAAGCCTTATTCATAAAATATCAACAAGCTGCTTTACATGTTGTTGCTTCTTCTTCTTCACCTTCTATGGAAGATTCAAAGAGTTCTTTAGCAATGGAGCACCTTTAGATGAGCAAGTTTATCAGGGCTTTGAATCCCCGCTTGCATGGAAAAGTTCTTAGCAAAGATCCCACTAGTTTTAAAGAGGCCCTTTGTATTACTTTGAAGAAGGAGGCCACTCTTCATATTAAGTCCACATTCCAATCTTCTCCAAGTGTGCCAACCCCACCACGTGTAGAGATAGCCTCAACATCTCTGGTACAAGCTCCATCTTTGGATCATAACATTGCACAACTTATGGTAGAATTTGCTGATTTGAAGTTACACTTAGTCAATGCAAGGCCACCTAGGGTTCCACGAGCTGAGGATAAACCTAGGGATAGAAGTAGTGTCACATGCTATGAATGTCAAGAGAAGGGGCACTATCGCACTGAGTGTCCAAAGTTGAGGAAAAGTGAGGATAAAAGTTTAGCACTTTTAGAGGAAATATGCTCAGAAGAAGAGGAAACATTGATGCCATTAATGGCAAAAAGGGGTCGTAAAACTAGAAGCCAGGAAGAAGAAGAACAAGAAGATAAATCTGAAGAAGAGGAGAAAAATAAGAAGAAGAAGAAGTCGTCTAGGAGAAAAATTGGACAATCTGACTTTCCTCTTGGACAAGGATCTCTTAATTATGACCTCTTAACAGATCTTAGGGAGAAAACAGCACAAATCACATTCAGACAGCTTTTGGCACTCTCTCCAAAGCTCACAAAGGAATGGGGTAAGCTGGCTAGCACAAGGGAATCTAAGAAAAAGAAGAAGAGGGATCATGGGACTCCTATGGTTCAAAAGGTGGATATTGATGTAGGAGATGATGTGCCTGTGTTGATTGATGTCATCATTGAGGGACAAACAATTTCTAATGCATACATTGATGGAGGTGCGTCAATCAATGTCATGAGTGAAAAAACAATGAAAGATGCTGATTTAAAGTTGTCTTCTACTAACTCTCCCTATCGCATCAAACTTGCTGATAATACTAGCGTGAAAACCTTAGGAATTCTCAGGAATTTGGGAGTGGATGTATGTGGTATTTCTGTGCCTACAACTTTTCAGGTTATTCCTACAAAGCCTGATGCTAGGGCTTACCCATTGATATTGGGTAGGACATGTCTTCGCCAAGTGAATTCAAAAGTGGGAGACAGGTGATCTTATTCTACAAGGTGAGAATAAGAAGGTCCATCAAGAGTCGTCACAAGAAAGTAGTAAGAGGTGAATCTTCAACTTTCGAAAGTTCAGAGTCAGAGTCATCCAATGAAGAAGAGACAAGTGGTAGCTCCGAGGATTCCATCTCAAAAGGAGAGGTGGAGGGAGTTGCATTTGGTCTTTCCCTGGGAAGGAATCGAGGGGATGCTGAAGACAATGGAGCCTTGGAAGGGGAAACTTCTTCAACCATGTGCAAGAAAGGAGATGTGGACCTCACTAGTCTTCACCAACAAAATGAACTTCTTCTTGATGAGTCCATAGCAGGTACTGAAAGGGAGAATTACTTAAAAATGTTGGATGGATTTCCTAACCTTTTTGCAAACAGCTTCTACTGACAAGTACGCCAAGTTACCCTAGTAGAGCACAAGATTGATCTCAAGCCCCAAAGTAAGCCAGTGGTACAGCGACTAAGGCGTTTGGGAGTAGTGCAAGCAGAGGTGCTTAAGAAGGAGGTAACTAATTTGCTTGAAGCTGGATTTATTTTTTCAGTAGAGAATTTAGAGTGGATTTTCCCAGTTGTAGTCACTCCCAAAAAGGGTGGAAAATGGCGTGTGTGTGTGGACTTTCGCCCTCTGAATGCATGCACAAAGAGGGATTATTATCCTCTACTCTTTCAGGATGAGATTTTGGATCAAGTTATAGGTCATGAGTTGTATTCAGTGTGTGATGGATACTCTGGATACTTTCAAATCCGGATTTGTGAAGAAGATCAAAGGAAAACCTCATTTATCACCCCTTGGGGAGTGTATGCATATAGGGTGATGCCATTTGGCTTGACCAATGCACCAGCAACTTTTCAACGCTTCATGAGTCAGGTATTTGCACCTTACTTGGGGAAGTTTATAAGGGTCTTTCTGAATGATTTTTGCATTTATTCAACCCGCATGGATCACTTGGAAAAGTTGAGGTTGGCCTTGCAAAGTATTGATGATGCAAAAGGGTGTCTTAATCCTGGAAAATGCCGCTTGTTGGCACGAAGGAAGGTGGTTTTCTTGGGACATGTTATCTCTGAAGAATGCATAGAGATGGATCCTGAGAAGGTGCAGGCAATTGTGGCCCTCCCACCAACTACCAATGTGAGGGAGGTAAGGAGAATTTTGGGTAAAACAAAGTATTACCAACGCTTTGTTGACATGTTCTCTGAGAAGATGTATCCTATAAATCTATTGACAAAGAAGAATGTTTCTTTCCAATGGGGGCCCGATCAAATTCAAGCTTTTTGTTTGCTCAAGGAATGCATGAGTCAAAGTCCAATTGTGCAGCCTCCTAGGTGGGGAGAGGACTTTTATGTGAACCCAAGTGTCTCATCACATTCAGTGGGTGCTATACTCTTGCAAAAGGGAGAGCAAGGGCGTATGCAACCAGTGTATTATGCAAGTCGACAACTCACTGATGCCTAGGAGAGGTATGGTGAGATGGAGAAAGGTGGTTTGTCTCTTGTTTTTGCAGTAAAGAAGTTCAGGTCATACTTGTTACCTCGCCCTTTTTTCTTCCTTACATCTCAATCTTCTTTACAATTCTTGGTCCACAAACCCAATCCTGCAGGAGGGAAGTTTACAAAGTGGATTTGCGAGCTTCAAGAATTCTCTTTCACTTTTATTACAGAAAACACCACTAGGGCCTCTCTTGCATATTTGCTTACAAGGACGGAAGAGGAAGAAGCAACAGGAGCAAAGGAAGAAGTATATGAAGATTTGAAAACGCCACCAACTGCTTTCACTATGCATTTTGATGGAGCCTTTAGCCCTTCCAGGCAATGTGGGGCTGGGGAGATAGTTTTATTTGATCCAAGAGGAAAAGAGGTATGATGGCCGTGTGGAGAAACGGCTAGATAAGAAGCTTCTTCGACGCTGGGAAGGCCCCTTCAGGATAAAGCAAAAGTTCAAAAATAACACCTATCTTCTAGAGAATGCAAGTGACCATGAGGTTCTCGGATGTGCCAATGAGTACCGGCTAAAGATATTCTACCCTCAAGCACCATGGCTAGCAGACCCCCCAGACAAGCATGGAGGATCTGCTGGGGGGGAAAGATGTGACGTGAAAAATTGATATCTTTCATTGTCAATTTTGTGCATATTTTAATGGTTTCTCAATGGTAATAAGGTGGAAGCTTGTCCAAGAAGATTGCGACGCCCACAATGGAATAACGGCGTGGTGATGTGGCAGCTTGGCGGCTACCCCAATAACAGCATTCTATTTTCAAATATAATGGTTTTACTTGATTTAGGGTGCACACATTGTAAATGCCACAAGTATACTTGATAAATACTTTGGTATGGTAGATAGGCTAGTGACGTGGAAAATAAAAGTGGACCTTCATGCTCACATGGATTTTAATTGTATTATTAATATGGTATTCACCATAAGGCTACAAGTTGGGGAGTGTGGAAGGCATATGGAGGAGTGTGTGTAGGTGCATAATTGGGAAAGATTCTTCTAGAATGCCTACATGGAAGAGGAGAATTCTGCCATGTGTAAGTGGGATCTCCACCTACATGCCACTTAGACTTGGCTATTATCTCATCACACTCTCAAAGTCAAAAAGTCTTCAATTCAATAATCAATAGAAGACTTAGCCTAAGAAGACAATTGATGGTGACATCTACCCTTGTCTCACTGAAGGGTTGAAGATTTTTATGTTGTAATTTGTAACAATGGAAGAGAGGGTGATTCTCCACCTATAAAAGGAGCCCTCCTCTCCCTTTCAAAAAAAGGAATGAGCCTCCTCAATTGAGAATTTTGTGTCATTGCCATTCTCTTATCTTTCAAACCCCTATTCAAACACTCTCTTTACATGTGAATGTCTCATTTAGCATTAGCTCCTCATGCTTAACCCAATTTTGGACCTCTTTGATGATTCATGATAAGTGGGATAAGGAGTTATTATCTTGGTGGGCCTATGACTTCTCAAGGTAGCCCTTGCTTTATTGCCGCCCTCCTTTGGAGGTACCAATGGTTTTAGCGGTAATGAGCATGCGGAAAGACTTTGGAGACCATAGGTAAATCTTTACGATTGTCCGCTGAGCAATGTTAACCCTTACCCTCTAGCTTGAATCATGAAGGAGATGAAAGGCAAGAGGCTATGTGAAGATTGAGGTTTCATGCAAAGAGAGGGAAGTGCAGTTTTTGTGGTCCAATATCCAATTTTCAACCGGTAATTACTCATGCAAAGAGAGGGAAGTGCAGTTTTTGTGGTCCAGTATCCAATTTTCAACCGGTAATTACTCATCACTCGGGTGTTGGTTTCTTAAATTGATCATATGGCTAGGAAGCTCTTTATATTCTCTTTCCACTCATGTAACTAATTTCTTAATCCCTTACTTCATTGATGATCAGAATTTCTCCCAAAGATGCTAACTTTTAGGTGAATTTTGGCAGTTTTATAGTCTTGTAGTAAAATACTCATAACTTTTCACTCGGTTGTCCGTTTTTGAAAGTTTTTATATGGACGCGAAGCTCTCTTCAAGCTCTACGCACCTATGTAATCCTCTTTTGTACAGCCTATATGGATTTAAAACTGCAATTCTCTGTGTATCTCTGTTTTTTTAACTTTTGGCCATTCTTTCTTCTTAATAATGATTAATTCCTCTTAATCTCTTATCAAAAGGCCAATCCCATGTGTCTTATCCTCTTGTAAGTGATTGCTATATTCATTTGTTTTAATATGTTCCGACCAAATCGTCCAATTCGAACGGATGAACCTTACCAATATTCTCCGTATGTTTCCGTTCACATAATCCTGAGTTGGAAGATTTTCTTCCAACAAAGAATTGCCCTCTTGTTTAGAGCTGCAAGACTGGCAGAAATTCTTGCTACTCCCGAGCCTTTCATCTTTCCTTCCATGAATTATGATCTCACCTTTGATGTGTATATCTTTATCTTAACCTAGGGAGAGAAAGGGAGGTGAGGAGGCTGTGAGGTTTCATACAAGTGTGTTTTGATTCTGAGAAGTGACCGAAGTCAAAACCCCAACTTCATGTCACATCTTTTGGTGGAGTTGACGGGCAGGTTTTACTTAGAATTATTCTATTTGAACCTTAAGGTCCTGCATGATTAAAGAAAAGTTATTTTGAAACAAGTAAATTTTCCTTGTTGGTACTCATCTTTTGGTGCAAGATGTTCAACATTCCGGTGTTCCAAGGATCGGAAGGAGAAGACCCGGGGAGTTATCTCCGAGAGTTTAACCGAGCATGCCACTTGATGGGTTGGTCTATGAAGGAGAGGGCAGAAATACTCCCAGATTTCTTGGAGGGTGTGGCCTTAACTTGGCATGAGGCTTTGCCACAGGAGTCCAAGAATGATTGGGAAAGGTTGACCAAAGCAATGAAGGAGAGATTTGGGACAGTGGAGTCACCAAATGCTTTACTATTGCAATTGGATCGAATTTTCCAAAAGGATGGAGAGTCAGTTTCTGCCTTTTCAGTGAGGTATGAAGCCTTATTCATCAAATATCAACAAGCTGCTTTACATGTTGTTGCTTCTTCTTCTTCACCTTCTATGGAAGATTCAAAGAGTTCTTTAGCAATGGAGCACCTTTAGATGAGCAAGTTTATCAGGGCTTTGGATCCCCGCTTGCATGGAAAAGTTCTTAGCAAAGATCCCACTAGTTTTAAAGAGGCCCTTCGTATTACTTTGAAGAAGGAGGCCACTCTTCATATTAAGTTCACATTCCAATCTTCTCCAAGTGTGCCAACCCCACCACGAGTAGAGATAGCCTCAACATCTCAGGCACAAGCTCCATCCTTGGATCATAACATTGCACAACTTATGGCAGAATTTGCTGATTTGAAGTTACACTTAGTCAATGCAAGGCCACCTAGGGTTCCACGAGCTGAGTATAAACCTAGGGATAGAAGTAGTGTCACATGCTATGAATGTCAAGAGAAGGGGCACTATCGCACTGAGTGTCCAAAGTTGAGGAAAAGTGAGGATAAAAGTTTAGCACTTTTAGAGGAAATATGCTCAGAAGAAGAGGAAACATTGATGCCATTAATGGCAAAAAGGGGTCGTAAAACTAGAAGCCAGGAAGAAGAAGAACAAGAAGATAAATCTGAAGAAGAGGAGAAAAATAAGAAGAAGAAGAAGTCGTCTAGGAGAAAAATTGGACAATCTGACTTTCCTCTTGGACAAGGATCTCTTAGTTATGACCTCTTAACAGATCTTAGAGAGAAAACAGCACAAATCACATTTGGACAGCTTTTGGCACTCTCTCCAAAGCTCACAAAGGAATGGGGTAAGCTGGCTAGCACAAGGGAATCTAAGAAAAAGAAGAAGAGGGATCATGGGACTCCTATGGTTCAAAAGGTGGATATTGATGTAGGAGATGATGTGCCTGTGATTGATGTCATCATTGAGGGACAAACAATTTCTAATGCATACATTGATGGAGGTGCGTCAATCAATGTCATGAGTGAAAAAACAATGAAAGATGCTGATTTAAAGTTGTCTTCTACTAACTCTCCCTATCGCATCAAACTTGCTGATAATACTAGGGTGAAAACCTTAGGAATTCTCAGGAATTTGGGAGTGGATGTATGTGGTATTTCTGTGCCTACAACTTTTCAGGTTATTCCTACAAAGCCTGATGCTAGGGCTTACCCATTGATATTGGGTAGGACATGGCTTCGCCAAGTGAATTCAAAAGTGGGAGACAGGTGATCTTATTCTACAAGGTGAGAATAAGAAGGTCCACTACAACATCAAGAGTCGCAAGAAAGTGGTAAGAGGTGAATCTTCAACTTTCGAAAGTTCAAAGTCAGAGTCATACAATGAAGAAGAGACAAGTGGTAGCTCCGAGGATTCCATCTCAGAAGGAGAGGTGGAGGGAGTTGCATTTGGTCTTTCCCCGAGGGGATGCTGAAGACAATGGAGCCTTGGAAGAGGAAACTTCTTCAACCATGTGCAAGAAAGGAGATGTGGACCTCACTAGTCTTCACCAACAAAATGAACTTCTTCTTGATGAGTCCATAGCAAGTACTAAAAGGGAGAATTACTTAAAAATGTTGGATGGATTTCCTAACCTTTTTGCAAACAGCTACTCACAAGTACGCCAAGTTACCCTAGTAGAGCACAAGATTGATCTCAAGCCCCAAAGTAAGCTAGTGGTACAGCGACTAAGGCGTTTGGGAGTAGTGCAAGCAGAGGTGCTTAAGAAGGAGGTAACTAATTTGCTTGAAGCTAGATTTTTTTTTTCAGTAGAGAATTCAGAGTGGATTTTCCCAGTTATAGTCACTCCCAAAAAGGGTCAAAAATGGCATGTGTATGTGGACTTTCGCCCTCTGAATGCATGCACAAAGAGGGATTATTATCCTCTACCCTTTCAGGATGAGATTTTGGATCAAGTTACAGGTCATGAGTTGTATTCAGTGTGTGATGGATACTCTGGATACTTTCAAATCCGGATTTGTGAAGAAGATCAAAGGAAAACCTCATTTATCACCCCTTGGGGAGTGTATGCATATAGGGTGATGCCATTTGGCTTGACCAATGCACCAGTAACTTTTCAACGCTTCATAAGTCAGGTATTTGCACCTTACTTGGGGAAGTTTATAAGGGTCTTTCTGGATGATTTTTGCATTTATTCAACAAGCATGGATCACTTGGAAAAGTTGAGGTTGGCCTTGCAAAGTATTGATAATGCAAAAGGGTGTCTTAATCCTGAAAAATGCCGCTTGGCACGAAGGAAGGTGGTTTTCTTGGGACATGTTATCTCAGAAGAAGGCATAGAGATGGATCCTGAGAAGGTGCAGGCAATTGTGGCCCTCCCACCGCCTGCCAATGTGAGGGAGGTAAGGAGAATTTTGGGTAAAACAAAGTATTACCAACGCTTTGTTGACATGTTCTCTGAGAAGATGTATCCTATAAATCTATTGACAAAGAAGAATGTTTCTTTCCAATGGGGACCCGATCAAATTCAATCTTTTTGTTTGCTTAAGTAATGCATGAGTCAAAGTCCAATTGTGCAGCCTCCTAGGTGGGGGGAGGACTTTTATGTGAACCCAAGTGTCTCATCACATTCAGTGGGTGCTATACTCTTGCAAAAGGGAGAGCAAGGGCGTATGCAACCAGTGTATTATGCAAGTCGACAACTCACTGATGCCGAGGAGAGGTATGGTGAGATGGAGAAAGGTGGTTTGTCTCTTGTTTTTGCAGTAAAGAAGTTCAGGTCATACTTGTTACCTCGCTCTTTTTTCTTCCTCACATCTCAACCTTCTTTACAATTATTGGTCCGCAAACCCAATCCTGTAGGAGGAAAGTTTGCAAAGTGGATTTGCGAGCTTCAAGAATTCTCTTTCACTTTTATTACAGAAAACACCACTAGGACCTCTCTTGCATATTTGCTTACAAGGAAGGAAGAGGAAGAAGCAACAGGAGCAAAGGAAGAAGTATATGAAGATTTGGAAACGCCACCAACTGCTTTCACTATGCATTTTGATGGAGCCTTTAGCCCTTCCAGGCAATGTGGGGCTGGGGGGATAGTTTTATTTGATCCAGGAGGAAAAGAGGTATGATGGCCGTGTGGAGAAACGGCTAGATAAGATGCTTCTTCGACGTTGGGAAGGCCCCTTCAGGATAAAGCAAAAGTTCAAAAATAACATCTATCTTCTAGAGGATGCAAGTGGCCAGGAGGTTCTCGGACGCGCCAATGAGTATGGACTAAAGATATTCTACCCTCGAGCACCATGGCCAGCAGACCCCCCAGACAAGCATGGAGGATCTGCTGGTGGGGAAAGATGTGACGTGAAAAATTGATATCTTTGATTGTCAATTTTGTGCATATTTTGATGGTTTCTCAATGGTAATAAGGTGGAAGCTTGTCCAAGAAGATTGCAGCGCCCATAATGGAATAACGGCATGGTGATGCGCTGGCTTGGCGGCTACCCCGATAACAGCATTCTATTTTCAAATATAATGGTTTTACTTAATTTAGGGTGCACACATTGTAAATGCCACAAGTATGCTTGATAAATACTTTGGTATGGTAGATAGGCTAGTGACGTGGAAAATAAAAGTGGGCCTTCATGCTCACATGGATTTTAATTGTATTATTAATATAGTATTCACCATAAGGCTACAAGTTGGGAAGTGTGGAAGGCATGTGGAGGAGTGTGTGTAGGTGCATAATTGGGAAAGATTCTTCTAGAATGCCTACATAGAAGAGGAGAATTCTGCCATGTGTAAGTGGGATCTCCACCTACATGCCACTTAGACTTGGCTATTATCTCATCACACTCTCAAAGTCAAAAAGTCTTCAATTTAATAATCAATAGAAGACTTAGCCCAAGAGGACAATTGATGGTGACATCTACCCTTATGTCACTGAAGGGTTGAAGATTTTTATGTTGTAATTTGTAACAATGGAAGAGAGGGTGATTCTCCACCTATAAAAGGAGCCCTCCTCTCCCTTTCAAAAAAGGAAATGAGCCTCCTCAATTGAGCATTTTGTGTCATTGCCATTCTCTTATCTTGTGCTGATGTATCTTTGACTTGCTTCCAGAGTGCAGTGCTATGGTCGTGGAGCATATGTGTTGTTAGGAGGTGGCATCGTTAAACTTTTTGTTCCTGCTCCCACATTGCATTGGTGATTAATTCTATCTCCAGCCCAGTCGGTGGTTGGTTGAGTAGCTCGTCAAGTCCTTCTACGGTATCCTACAAGAATTATTGGTAATCGATGTTTTGGAGAGCGAGGCCAGCTGTGGTAGTCTTTCTTTGTCTTCTAATCTTCTCCTCTTGCTTGGACTTGACGGCTATGGAGTTCTTTGTCATTTACTTGCTTCCATGGGGACCTCTGGTTCCGCTACTTGGGTTGTGGTGGCTGCCTCTACATATTGTCTTTCCTCAGCTTGTATGAGCATTGCTGGTTGTTCTGGAGCTATCTCTACTGGTGTGTCTGCCAGACTTGAGTCTTTGAGAGGAGATAAGACTGTAAATATAAGTTGGGCGGGGCTTGTTGGAGGAGTGAGCTATTGTTGGGGTTCCTGTGTGGTATGGCTGAGAATAGTTTCCTTCAGTGCTGCCTCTTAGTAAGTACGGATTTCTGTGGCCACTTCTTCCTCTAGTCTTTATGACTCAGCCAAGCAACATGGGTGAGGACCCCCCTCATCCTTCTATCTGTTCTCTTCTTGTGATCTTTCTTCATTTGCTTTATTATATCCTTGGTCTCCATCATAATGGCTTGCCTTCGTGTACATCTTTAGCTGTTAATGTGGGCTGGTTTGGTAGCAGTTCCAACTGCATATGTTCCTCTATTTTAGGCTCCTTGTTGAGAGGTCTTTTGTCTACATGATTGAGAACTTGTGTGAGAAGGTATGGGTTAGATATTTTAGATTGGTGGGCTTTCAAATAGTTCTCCATCTCCTTATGTAGATAGAATGCCCAATCTTCTTCTTTCTCTTCATGTACTTTTGCTATTCTGTTGAGACCCACTCTTTTGTATCTGTCTACTGGCTTTATCTACATCATTAAAGTCATGGCCCTGCAATCCTTCTCTGTAGCCTCATCTTGGATATTCTCATACTCTGCGCCATTCGAATCATAGGAAGCCTTCTCAGCATGTCCTTCAAAGGCATCTTGTCAATGTTGTGTTGGTGGTGAGCCCTGATTGCGACTGGAAGTTGTAGAGCTTCTCTTATTAGGTCCTCTGTGATGAGGAGTTCTTCTGTAGTGCCATTTGCCTTGGTGATTCTCCCTCTTTTGGTCCCCTTGTCATAGGTCTTCAAGTACTCCGAGCGGCGTAGAGTTCTGTGTTGATAGTCCGGGGGAGTATCTATGCCATTCTTCTTCTGAGATCGACTTTGTCTAATTTTTCCTTTACTTCAGCCTCTTCCAGTATCTATAGACATTCCGAGCTATGGTACTGGAGGGCTACCTTTCCATGGGCTATACGGGCTTCCTTCCGGATGATGGTCCCATGGAAAGGTTAGGCATAAGGACCCAAGAAGTTCAGCTTTGGTCGCTGTGTTTCCCATCTTTTCTGGCTAGCTGGGGATCCAATGGCACTACTTGCTTGAGTTGTAGATGGGTTCTCATGGGCTTTGGACTCCGAGGAGGCTAACATCTATATCACGCACATAGGATCAGACGAACGACTGGTGGGATTGATATCTTTCTCTTTTTCTTCTTCTTTTCTCTCTTCTTCTTCTTCTTTTTTAAAATATAAATAATTTATTGGGAATAGGTTAGTATAATTGAAAAGTGTGTTAGTGTAAGAGTAATCCTTTGGTGTGTTAATAGTCAGTTCATGGCAAAGTAGGAGTGAATAAGTGAATGTGCAGGCCGTGAAAGTGCAAGCACAATTTTCGTGAAAGTGCAGGCTCTGAAAGGTTCTGGCCGTGAAAGGCTCTAACCGTGAAAGTGTTAGTCCGTGTGAAAGGCTCAGGCCGTGAAAGGCTTTGGTCATGAAAGTGTTAGTCCGTGAAAGGCTCAGGCTATGAAAGGCTTTGGCCGTGAAAGTGTTAGTCCGTGAAAGGCTCAGGCCATGAAAGGCTTTGGTCGTGAAAGTGTTAGTCCGTGAAGGCTCAGGCTATGAAAGGCTTTGGCCGTGAAAGATTCTGGCCGTGAAAGGCTTTACGCGTGAAAGTGCAGGCATAGTTTCTATGAAAGGTTCTGGCCGTGTGAAGGCTTTAGGCATGAAAGTGCAGGCCGTGTGAAAGTGTTAGTACGTGAAAGGCTTAGGCCGTGAAAGTGGTGTGCCGTGAAAGGCTCAGGCCGTGAAAGGCTTTAGGCATGAAAGCGTAGGCTGTGAAAGGCTTAGGCCGTGAAAGTGGTGTGCCGAAAGGCGTAGGCCGTGAAAGGCTTTAGGCATGAAAGTGCAGGCACAGTTTCCGTGAAAGGCTCAGGCCGTGAAAGGATGTAGGCATGAAAGTGCAGGCACAGTTTTTGTGAAAGGCTCAGGCTGTCGTGAGGTGATGTGGCGTGAAAGTGGAGACATATTGTTCATGAAAGTGCATACAATATTTTCAATCGTTTGATTACGTTTGTTTGGTGTATGAGGAGACACCAATATTTTGTAAATTTCTTGATTGAATCAATCGTGAGGCCAGACCATTTGTGTTACCACTTAATGTGTATTGTGATTTGAAGAACTCAAAATGAAAACAAAAACAAACAAACAAAAAAGAAAAGAAAAGAAAAGAAAAAATGAGGATCAAGCTCCCACCTCGAAGGAATAGTCGAGAATCGCCTAAAGACAGATGATGGGGCGAGCTCGGAAGATGCACACAAAAGCGAATGCAAACGATCACTCCACGCACACGATGCAAAATGATGAAAAAAGGAAAGAAAATCAATTTTACAATGTGGTCGTTGGATAGGGCAGTTATCTTAATGAAGAATGCCATGTGGTGCTGCGTGATTGGCTTTGCTGAAAAATTACCATTTCACGGCGTGAACTGTTTTGAACTCTTTCATCACGGCGTGAAACTCTGTAAGGTGAACCTTGTTTTGGCCTAGAGAGAGAAAATATCTATAGAGAGATAATTTAAAATTGAGATATCTTTGATACAAAAATTCTCCTAGTGTCTAAAATGGATTCCCCTAAATCAGAAGTTCAAAATGAATTTTCCAATGTGCATTAGGAATTAATTGAAAATGGTATAAGGGACCTTAGTCTAAGGATCCAGATTTTCATAAATTTTTAGATTATGGTCCAATTAAGGTTCCAATGAGCCAATTGGATTAGTGTTGGGATGAGATAAATCCAAATAATTAAAAAAATACCCAAAAATGAGTAAATGCTCACATAAGATAAAGAGTTGGCTGAGTACAAGGTTTATTAGTTAAAAATTAAGAGATATTACTAAAACAAATGAGATATTTTGGAGAAATGATGCATTTTTGACACCTTGGTAAGGAGAGTGGGAATCAAACTAAAAAAACAGGGGAGCCAAATTGGTCCAAATCTTGTCCAAATTGAGTCAAACTGAAGTTGGAAAATTCTAGAACACAATTGGACTTGGTTAGTGGCCTCCCTCACCTATAAATAGACCCTCATTCCTTTGTATTTTTATATTAGAGCTATACCATGCAAGTATTATCTTAAAATAATCATATTTCTATTATCCCTTAAATTTTCCTCTCTCTTGGGAGCTTGGATCTTCTCTCTCTCTACAACAACTCTTGAAGTTTGTTCTTCTCCTCTTGGTGGACTAATTGATTAGTCGGTGGCTTCACTACTAATAAAGAATCAAGCCAAACTTGGAGATTTATATGGTTTTTTCAAATTATCTCAATGACTTTCTTCTTCTCGACCCCTCTCAAGCTTGAGAAGCTTTCAAAATGCTAGTTTTTATTCAAATCAAGCTTTTCCTAAATTTCTTAATATTTAATTAGTCTTAACTTAATTAGTATTAAGTTAATCTTTATGCTTAATTGTAATGCTTTCTTTAAGTAAATCTTTCTCTCTCTAATGGCTAAATCTCTTAGAAAAGGATGCTTCTCAATGATAATCTCTTAATTCAAATCTAAACTCTAGGCTCGATGAGCCAGAGGATAAGAATTGATATTTTCATGATTTTGGATTAGTGAAAATAATGGTTAATCCTTTTTAGATTGTTTATGAGTAAATAAAGATTACTTTAATTCATTCTAAATGAGAAAAGAATTATCCTAGTAAATTGGGAAAAGAGGAATGTCTAAATTAACTTAATCTAGTGAAATAATCATAATTATGTTTATAGTTATGGTGGTTAAAAGTATGATTTGAATACATAGTTTGATTTTAAGCATAAAAGAAGAACTTCTATCATATTTTCATTATAAGCTTTTATTCTTTTAGGAAAAATTGAGAATTATCAGTAATAATTTTTTAAAAAATAATACATATCTTATTTTTATGCATAATGCCAAAAGAGGACTCCCTACCATATTCTAGGATTAGACATCATATGCAAAAAGAATGATTTTCATCACATTCATGGGAAATAATTTTTAGTATTTATACATAAATATTTAATTAAGAGAAAAGATAATTTTTTGGTAAATTTATTTTTATGTAAAAAGAGGAATTCCCATGATATTCGAGATCCAAACAATTAAATGTTAAAAGAGGAATTTTTGGCATAATTCAAATTATGAGTATTTATCAAAAGTGAAATTTTGAGTATTATTATTTTTATTGAAAAATATGGGTAGAATTGATTTTTGTAAATCCCATGAATCTTTTATTTAAAAAGAAGAATATTGAATATATCTTAATTGAGAAATTTGAGAAAGAATGTGAAAATATCCATTGAGAAAACTTGGATAATTCTTATTCAGAAAAGGGAATCTGAAATCCCTAAGAGGATCGAGGATCCAATGAGTAAATGAAAGTTTAGAATTAGTTCTCATTAATGAACCTTAAGGAATGAAAATACAATACGTAAATGCTCTTTCTGAGTTTTTACTATTCAATTTTTCTGATAAGGTTTATTTTCTCTTTTTAAACCTTCAACAACACTCTGATAGTTAGATTTAATGGAATTGAGAAAAAGTACCTTTAACTAGGTCAAGCAATTGGCAAAAACTTAGAAAAGTCCTATAAATATCGAAAGTAGAGAAACTATACTAAAAGTGGATATGATAAGATGTGATGTGGATCTGAATAGATGTAGATGGATGTGATGAGATGTGCTGTGGATCTAAATGAATGTAAATGGATGTGATGGGATGTAAATGGATGCGATGTGATGAGATGAGATGTGAATGTGATATGATAAGATGTGAGTGGATGTGATGAGATGTGAGTGGATGTGATGAGATGTGATGTGAATGTGATGTGATAAGATGTGAATGTGATGTGATGAGATGTGAGTGGATGTGATGAGATGTGATGTGATAGATGTGAATGTGAATGAATGGATGGATGTGGATGAATGTGATGAGATGTGAATGGATGTGATGTGATATGGATAGATGTGGATGGAATGAATGTGATGTGATGTGGATAGATGTGGATGTGATGTAATGTGGATGGAATGAATGTGATGTGATGTGGATAGATGTGAATGAGATGTGATAAATGAGGATGAATGTGACGAGATTGAATGAATGTGATGTGATGTAAATGGATGTGAATGGGAGTGATGAGATGCGATGTAAATGGATATGAATGGGAGTGATGAGATGTGAGTGGATGTGATGAGATGTGAGTGGATGTGAGTGGATGTGATGAGATGTGAGTGGATGCAATTAGATGTGAATGGATGTGAATGTGATGTGATGATATCTGAATGTGATGAGATGTGATGTGGATCTGGGTAGATGTGAATGGGTGTGAAGTGATGTAAATAGATGTGAACATGATGTGATGATATGTGGATGTGATGTGGATCTCAATGAATGTAGATGGATGTGTGATGTGAGATGAATGGATTAGATGTGACGTGGATATGTTGTGAGGTGGAAAGATATGATGTAATGTGATGTGAACCTGGATAGATGTGAATGGATGAGATGTGATGTGGATGGATGTGATGTGATGTGATGAGGATAGATGTGGATAGATGTGATGAGATGTAATATGATGTGATTGGATGAGAATGGATGGAGGACGTTGGGAATACATATGACTGGATGTGGAATAAGCAATGTGATTCGTGAATTGATGTAGAAGAATGTGGAATAACGAGAAATGATGTGGAACAATGTGGAAAGATGAGAATTTGTTAGAAACTGTATTTATGAAACCTGTTTTTAAATGACTGTTTTATGTCAAGAATGCTGGGGAAGCATTTTGACTATCTTGTGAATGAGGTCGTGGAGACCTAAGTGATAAAGTTGTAATAGCTGATGGAGAGTCAATGGAGGACGTCTCGCGTAGCAAGGATGGTGGATGAGGGACCAAGGAAGCGGCCTATGAGTGAAGTGCTAGGTGACCAACGAAGGAGCCTAGAGGATGCTGACCATACAGTGCTCGGGCTCTGGGTCGCCAAAGATACCCATACGTGCATCGGGGAAGAAAATGGAACAAGGAGTTAGAGTTGTTTTCTAAACTTGGGCATGGATCTGGTTGATTGACCTTATTGGTCCTCAAGGGATGAGTCCATGGCTCTTTTATATGGAACTGTTGGTTGATCTTGCTGATCTTCAACGGAGAGTCCATCTGGATTTTTCTTATGTGATTATATTTCCGGGTATTATGAGCAAGGAACTATTGAAAAGGCCCCTAAGTAAATAGGTGGTGAGCGTTCTGGTTGCCAATGATGCCATAGGTACACCGATGAAGGAATGATTGGAAATTAGAATTCAAGCTAGATATTTTGGAGGATTATGATCAGTGATACTATGGTTTTATTAAAAGATTGTTTTAAAGACAACTGAATCTGTGGTGAAAGAGGCAATTTCATATTGGTGTAAGTGGTGTGACTTGAAATTTGATTGAAGCGCCAGCTAGGGGACCTGGGAACTCTTTTTCCTCGTACCCGGGGCAAAACATAACCAAATTTCTAAATGGATCCTATCACTACAGTGGTTGGGCGGTTGGCTAACCCAATGGAATTGGATGGGGTTAGGCTGGACTGATGGATCCCTAAAATGAGACTCAATTCTGTTATGTTATGATAGTTGAAGTAAAATTTCGGATAACCCTTGTTCTATGAAAAAGAATCAACGGCTGTGCCTCTTGATGAGGAAAAAAGCATTGGTCTCTATGATCCAAGTGCAAGTCTCTTCCTTGGTCTGACCATGTGACTTACAGGTTCGGTCGGATCAATTTTGCTAGTTAAGGCTCTTGACTACGTTAGAATAGATTTTTCTCGATGAAATCGCCTATGTCTGCTGGGCGAGGGAAGTTTTTCGAGTTTGGTTTTGGAAGAACCAAGGGATTAGTCTCTTGTCCGGATATCCGTGGGTGAGGCCCCGACTAGGAGACTCTCTCCTACACAAGAAGTGCTACTTTCGCTGCTAGCACCCCTGCATTCGTTGCGCTAAGGGGACAGGGATCTTTCAAGAGATGTTCTTTGGTCAGTGGTCCAACGTATTTTTTTAATTTACTTCCATTGACATAAACCTCCATTTGGATGCCATCAATTGTCTCAATTCAAACAGACCCCTGAGGTGTGATTTTCGATACTCAGAATGGTCCCAGTCCTCGGTATTTAAGTTTCTTTTTCCTAGCGCTACCGACACCATACATGAGGACAAGGTTCCCCATTTCAAGTTCTTTTTGCTTAAGGTTTTTGTCGAACCAATGTTTCCTTCGTAATTTTTCAACCATGAGTCCATGTGATGCTATCAGTCTAGTCTCATCAAGCTTTTCTAAGTCAATTAGCCTTTCAGCTAATGCATTCTCCGTTAGACGCTCTTGTATGGCAATCCTTAAGCTTGGGAGACTAGGTATTCCATAGGCATAAGTGCTTCCACACCATAAGCTAGACGAAAAGGAGTGTAACCCGTCGCTACCTTATATGATGTTCAATAGGCCCATAGGGCTGCTGTCAGCTTGTGTTCCCAGTCTGTTCGGCTTGCTTCCAAGGTTTTCGTCAAGATAGTACACAATCTTGTTTGTACTCTCTACTTGACCATTGGCCTATGGATAATAAGGTGATGGTTTTCGATGGATCACTAAGAATCCCGCAAGTAAATGATCAATCACCTCATTGATAAAATGTGAGCCGTGATCACTCACCAATTCTAATGGGCAGCTAAACCTCGCGATGCCCCATTTCTCAAATGGTTGTCTTACAATAATAGGGGTGAGCGGTATCTTGTCCTTTTGTTATGGAATAGTGAAACGTTGACATTTTTTGCATCTTTTGACAAATTCTATGGTGTCTCCGAATAACGTAGGCCACCATAGTCCTGCTTGAAGCACTTTTCAAGCTGATTATTTCTCCAACAAAATGCTCGCCTGCTATCCTTGAATGAGCTTCTTCCAATATGGTGACGAACTCATCCTATGTAACGCATCATCTAAGCACATTATCTTTTCCTAGCTTATATAGTTCTTCCGCACTCAATAAGGTGCAGCCAGCTTGATAAGCCGCCGCCGCCACGCATTTTATCTTTAATCAAAGGTATTTCCTACGAAAAACCATAAACTAGATACTCTGAGATTTCTTCACTCCATTCAGGTACCATGTCCAACTTAAATAAACAAGCATCAGGAAGGTCCCCCATTTGGAATACTTGACATGTGGTTGGCCAACACATGATGTGTTCCCTTCCTTACCTTGACTGTAAAGTCGAATTCCAACAACAATCGTAACCATCGTGTGATTCTCCCCGTGGTGCAAGGTTTATTTACTAGGTATAGTAAGGCTTAATGGTCCACGAAAAAAACGAATTTGTTGGCCAAGAGGTAATGTCGATATTTCTTGATGGCGTAAACCATGGCCAATCCTTCTCTCTCCATGGTGGTGTAATTCACCTCTACATCATTCAGCTGTGCTGACGACTAGCGAAGAAAACTGGATAGTCCAATTTGAACTCACCATGCTAGGCTAGTACGTAACCAATAGCAAAATTTGATGCATCAATATCCACGTGAAATATGAGATCCCGATTTGGGGGTCGTAAAATTGGCGCACTTGCCAACGCTTGCTTCAGTCGATCATATGCTTCCTGACACTCCTTGGTCCACTCAAAGACAATGAGGAGCTTGTACAAGGGTTTGGCTATTTCAGCATAAAAAATTATGAAGCGGCGATAATACCCGACATGACCCATAAACCTTTACACTCCCTTGTAGTTAGTAGGCGGTGGTGGCCGCTCTAATATCAGCTTGATCTTGCTATCGTCCATGGATATACCATTCTTTAAGGCAATGTGTCCCAATATCACACCATTCTTGACCCAAAACTGACACTTCAAGGGGTTCAGTGACACCGCTTGAACGCTTTCCTCAAGCAGGCTAGATGGTCCACCCATTGAGAGTGTGCACATAGATCGTCAATGAATACCTCCAACCACTTTTGTAAGTAGTCCTTGAAGGTTGTGCACATCAACCATTGAAAGGTTGCTAGGGCGTTTGTGATGCTGAATGGCATAACGTTATATGCAAATGTCCCCCACATTGTGTTGAAAGCTGTCTTGTGCTGGTCCTCTGGTGCTATGGACACCTGATTGTAGCCGGAGAATCCATCCAAGAAGTTGTAAGCTTCTCTCCAAGCCACTCTTTCCAAAACGTGTTCTGTATAAGACAATGGATAATGGTCTTTCCTAGTGGCTACATTAACCTTTTTAAGATCAACACATACCCTAAGCTTTCCATTCTTTTTTGGCATTATTTTACGATTGGTGACAACCAATCCGTATGTTCGATTTCATAGATGAAATCCACAGCAATGAGCTTATCAATTTCCTCCTTTACAATTGCCACATACTTAGGATTCATCTATGGTTTCTGCTTGGTTGGTCTCGAACCTTCCATGATTGGAATCGTATGATGTACCACCTCAGGTGAGCAGTACCCCCTTCATCTCCTTGTAATTCCAGGCGAAACAATCCTTAAATTCCTTGAGGAGAATAATGAGCTCATCTTCTTCAACCGAAGTCAAATCTTTAGCAATGTATACGGGACGGGCCGAGCTTCTTTCCCTGGTCCCGCAATATCTACCTCCGTGACTTCTACTCCATTTTGGGAATGCCAAACAAGAGCATCTCTAATTATCGAATTGTTAGAGAGCACTAGTGTTTTACGGTATACATACAAACTTCCTTTTTATGTAGCTTTTGTGCTTTGTTTGATTAATTTATATTTTTATTGAAACATTCTTTTTGCAACAGGAAATATCTTTACTTTTTAGAACCCTGATTATTGTTAGGTTTGTATGGTCAAGACAGTTACGACGACGAGAGCTTTGGGCTCCTAGGAATTTACAATCTATGATTGGCAGAAGATTGCAAATCAACTTCTTGTACGTGTAATGTTTGTGGATTATGAAAAGCTTGATAAGTTAGATTTTCGGTGCATAGGCACTAGACGATACATAATTTTTTGGTTTGCTGTTTACAAGCCTGTTCAAATGCCGTTCGTCTCAAATATTGATTCACCAAATGAGTTTTATAAGCTTTTATCCTTATCTAACTTTTTTCAACGAGAGTTATATTTTCAATGCTAATATTTTTTTATGGCATACATTTTGCCAAATGGGGTATAGGCTACCAAGGAGAGATAATCCAGTTGTCCGAAGATTGTTTTGAGGCCGTGTTCAGGTGTGTTAAGATTATCATCATTTTATAGGTTTGTAATGCTAGATGTATATTTATATGCCAAGTTTGGTGCTTTAGAAGCTTCTATATGGATATATATGGCAATCATGATGTGTTTATATATAAGGTTGGCAAGTTGAGGATGATATATACATATATGTATGAGTGTAACCAATATCTATGGATATTATGAGTGAGTGCGCATACACAGACACATATTTACATGTGTGTATGTGACATGCACACATGCATTCATAGGCGCGCACACACTTACACATATCTTCCAGTTGTGGCATGTATGGTTTCAATGGATTTCACGTACACGTACACATACATACATACGTACATCTTTATGCGTGTTTGTGTGTAACTCAATGTGCCTAGCTTCTAAAAGGAAAGGAAGGCTGATTTTACACATATTTCTTTTGCATGTACCTACATGAAAAATGCTTCCTTGAAAATGCAAAATGTCTTGCCGGTCAGAGATTTGTCGCGACACTAGTTAATAAGAAAGGCCCTTTTGTATAACCCTTCCATAAAAAGTGACTTGCAAAAATAGACGCTGAGCCTGCCACTGAGGCTCGGTTATTGTTGACCAGTCCCATCTTTCAGCAGACCAAGTGGAACACGGCTCTAAGTCTTAAAGAGGCAGTCCAAGCCCGTACAAGGGGCCACAGGTTGGCAGCCAGTAGCGTCCCAGGACCCATGCATGTCCAGCAAAAAAAAATCGTTGAAAGTATTGAATACTAGTACTATACTACTATTGATATGGATTAAAAAACGTGAAAGGTAAGGGCTGATTTCTTTACCGTGTGTTCCAACTTCCGACTTCATCAATGCATATATGCGATAGAGGGACAGAAGCGCACCATGAATTCATGAATCTGATGAGAAGTTTCATAACAGACGTGAATGTAATGGTCAAGGGTAGTTGGCTTCCTTGAGTAGTTGGAGTGTTCACATGAAAAAAACGGCCCGTGAATGCATTCAATGCCTTGACCCTAATTAGAATCCCACAATGACCAGTTAAATAATAGCAGCGGATTTAATCCAATACGATACCTTTAATTTTTAAAAGCATATGAATCGACGATATATCACTAAAAAGATTACCTTAATTAGCAACATAACTTAATGCAATACGAGATACGAACCTGACAGGCTGAGGGCCAGCAGGCTACCTCCTTTGGGAAATAAAAAAATAGCTTAATTATTCTGAGACAAATCCAGTCACAGGAAACAGGATGATTCAGTACTGTTCGCGCAAAATGTAGAAAAACATTAGCATAATTTGGAGACAATTATTTGACTCAAAACTCGCGCAAGCGGTCTGAAAGCGCGTAAACAGGTAGTGAAGAGTCTTTAAAGCAGGCTATGAAAAGTGTGCACAGAGAGCAGGTGAGCTGGAACATGGGATGCATGCAGTTTTAAAATGGGTTGTAGACAGTTGGTGGTCTGCCTGCAATTGGAATGATCATCATCCAAGGCCCAGCCAGAACATACCCAACAATCGTTTTTTAAGTGCGTAATTGGCGCTTCTTATAATTAAAAAAACAAGAAATTTGAATAATACAAAATATCTCTCGTTCCGATTTTTTTTAAAAAAATTGGCGCTTCTTTTAAAAAACAGAAAATTGGCATATTCACTAAGACTTCTTTATTTTTATTTTTATTGAACTTGAAATATTTTCACTAAGACTTCTTTATTTTTATTTTTATTGAACTTGAAATATTTTCACTAAGACTTCACTGGTTGGTACCAACCTTCCAAATTTTCAAAAATACTTTCATTTTATTTATTTATTTTTGAAATGCCTCGAATTTATATTAGAAAATGAAAAAGATACACTATGCTTTTTATCCTAAGTAGCCTCACTTCACCACTAGACACTCAATACTTTTACTAAAAAAAAGCCTTCATTCTTAACCACACGTTCAAAATTTTGAAAATTTAGATGAAGTTTTAACTCATGTTTAATGTATTTCCACCTTCCAATTTTTTCAATACCTTCAAATTATTAAACCATAGATTTAAAAATTTGAGGACTTCGTTACAAAAAATTGCACAAATTTCTCGATTTTATTTTGGCTATTGACTTATGATCAGTTCAATTTCGTTAAGATGCAATTTCTCGATTTTATTTTGGCTATTTTAAAAGTAAGGTATTCCACCATTAATAGATTTTTTTAAATGAAGGTGCCAAGCTCCAAGTCTATATTCATACAATTAATTCAAACAATCATGGTGCTTTTCCTACACCATGCCACACATTTGCCAAAAAATAATAATTTTGGAAGCCTTTAAAAATTTTGAATGAAGACCTAGCCCATTTACTTTAACAAATGGACCAATCCTTCAAAATTCTCAACATAGAGCTTTGTGTTTTTACTTCTGTGTTAACCTTTCTCAATAGGGTTAATTTTAGATTGGCGTTGGATCCATTAAATATTTTTAGCATTGGATCCATTAAATACCTTTGTGGTCTTGCCTTATATGAACATTGTGAGGAATGGGGGAAAATCATTTACTCAAAGCTATTGGGGTCAATCATCAAGCATTTGAGAGTGGAGGTTTATTTTGCAATGTGGTAAGATACCCTTTTTCAAATTCAAGCAACTATCATTCATGGTTAAAAAACAATAACATATGTCCTTATCAATCTATTTCTACAGTTTAGTGCAACATATTCCACCAATCATCTCGACTTTAATCTGTTCTTATCTTTTCAGCTACCAAAGTATCGATCAAATTGTTTACATCAATGGAGCTGTTTTGACACACATCCATTATGACTGTTGGTGTGGAAGCCAAACACATTTCAAGGGAAATGCCACATGGTTCATGCTAACTTATGAGACTTCCTTTTTTGCATTCAAGTCCCTTCCTAATAATTGCCTCAAAGCCGCAAAGGGCCAAGGTCTTAGGTTAGGCTTGTACATAACTCTAAGCGACCCCCCCTTTTTTGCCCTAACTTACGTTACTTGGGTGCAATACTTAGGTGCAAGGTTAATTTTTGTAGAGTGGAATCTTCCTTTAAAATAGTGGGATGTCGACAAACTTTGAATATTTTTATCAAGTTTAGTGCATTTTTTGATGGCCCACCGATTTGGGTGTAATTGATGACCAAAATGCCAAAGAATATGCATTTTTTAATTTAGCACTTTCAAGCATGATTCAAATGCAACTAGGTGAAAAGTATTTTTTACAAAAAAATTGAGAGTGGGGTACTAAATTACATGCCACAAAAGGTAGATTCCAACCTTGGGCAAGGGTTTTTATGCTTAGCTATAGCCCATTAGACTACTCGGTTGAAAAGCTGATGTGTCAATTCTACTTGCACCTTGTTCCCAGTACTAGTTTCCACTGATGGTGGCCAACTAGATTAGCTGACTTACTACAATGTTCACAAATAACTTTTTTCTTGAGAAGTCATAAAACTTGCGCCTTTTTTCTACTATTTATAGACTTTATTGCTAGAATTTAGCTAAATTATCTTGAATTATGTATATATATTTTTCTAAAATTGAGAAAATTTAATTCAAAAGTTAAAATGACAATAATGGAAGTTAATGGTATGCAGTTTGCAAGTTATCTGTGAATGTGAATATTAATATTAGCATGAACAACTCGAACTAGTGTCAAATCCTCGTCCCATGCTTATGGTGCTACACCTAACACCATGGATATAAATTGCTAGCATCGAGCCCTAGACTGGAGAAAAAAGGAAAAAACATAGGTTTTAAATTTGGCACTAAGATCAGAATCTTCCTAGAGTTCCAAACACCATGAAAAATCTAGGGTTTAAAGCCATCTTCCCATGATTAAGTTTATTTGGACCAACTACCTTTATTACCTTGAAAATGTAGCTAGAATCTTTCATTCTCACAGTGTGGTGGGCAAGTTTTGTTAGCAAAAATGTAACTATGCCACCTTTGCACAATTAGAATGGTGATGTTGGCCAAGTTGCATTAAATGACTTTGGCCAATTCAACTTAGTTCGTTACACAAGGTTCGGGAAAAGACGGGTTCAGTTTAGCCTAGAACTTGTTCAACTTGGGTAAAATCCTTCTCATTTTTAGGTGAGAAGGAAATAAAACCCTTTCAAATTTTATATATTTTAGTTATATTTTTTTACTTTACATAAAAAAATCCCTCTCAAAGATGGCAATTTCCTTCTCATTCAATGTTGAAAAGGATTTGATTCCTTCTCCCTAAAAAAACTTTCCCGAACCCCGGTTCGTAGGAAAGGCCTCCATGAGCACTATTGCATTTCAATGCTAATTCATGCTTTAATCACAACTTGCAAATTTATAGTCTCGTATATTTCAGTAATCATATTTTCTCACACAGATGTGGGGTTCCAAATGCAATGCATAAAATCGAAGAGCTGCTAGCATTTTCTCTTTAAAAAAAACCTGAGTTAAATGTGACCTATTAAAGTTGAAGATTACCTTTAAACAACCGTACGAGCGCATGCGGTTCGTATTGTATGTTATTCCGTATGATATGGCGTCGTACGCTATACGCAAACAACTATGAAGTTATTGCCTCCCAACATGAGGGACAATGAGCTGATTAAGTATCTCATGGAGTTCGTGGGTGGAGTTGCAAGTTCATGTTAATAGTGTTATGCTTCTTGGAATAAAAAGCTTCATGTATCTTTTTATTTAATATATTTTAAGCTTTTTCACCCAAGAAATCAAGGTTTTTCACCATGTGGGTGAGTTTTTTTTAAACACAATGGATCAAATCATCAATGATTCAATGATATTCGGACGGGCGCGCAGTTAGATTGCAACTTGGCTGTCCTGAGCCTATATTTGACTACTGCCCTTAATGAGAGAGATCTTTTTTTGGATTCGAGCCTTATTTCGTAAATTAAAATTAAGAATCTAAATTTATACCGCTGGTAAATTGGTAATTACCCAATTTTCGTTAAAAAGCATTATTGCAAACTTTGAGGTGTACAACGACCTTTAATAATTTGAAATCTACGGGAAAATTTAAGATAAGAAAACAAATTGACGCACCCATCTGCATGCATGCAGAAGACTAGCCTTAAATGAAGTCCACCTCTTGTGAAGTTTTGCTGGTAGGATTCAGGACCCCCCAAAATAAAGCAACAACTACAATATTCAATTTACCAAAAAAAGGGCTTATAATTATTAAATAGCATTCTTAAATGTTATATAGTGGGTGGTGGAGCACGAATGTTTTTATTAAATTCGAGGATATAAATTTTAGATCTGCGAGACAAATGTTAAACCTTAATAAAAAAGATGAGGCATGGAGGTCCTGGTCTGGCCTTTGCTTATGGAATATGGAGTCTAAATAACAAATTAGGTTGTTAAAGGCTGCTTATTTTACCCTCACAAGAGCCTCTTCTTGTATGTTTCCTTGTCCTAAAAAAAAGCCTAAGGTGCAATTGCTTTCATTCCTTCAATAATTATTTATGAGGCTATCGGATATCCTTCTTTTATGAGGCTCGTCCTCCTTCTACCTTCATTCCTTATAGAAACTCTACATGAGAGCAACTATTTGATGAGAAGAGTCTTTATGTTTATGTTTTGTATGCAGATAACTTCACAGAATCCTCTTGTGTTGATAAGGTTCTTGATATCCATAGTCTAGAAACAGTCCATGCGGTTAGGGGTACGAGCTAGCTTGATATTTTCGTTGCTTTGCCTTCAGCAACAGAAGTAGTAGTGAGTATTAATTAAAACCATGAAGGCTACCCAGGTTGAGAATAAGGAGAAGAAGGTGGAATATGTGCCATTTCACAAGCTTTATGCTTTTGCCGATTCTTATGATTTGGTTTTGATTATAATGGGGACCCTTGGAGCTCTGGTAGCCGGAGCTCCTCTCCCTGTTGCTGCCTACATCTTTGGCAATGTCTTGGATGCCCTTGCTTGGTCTGATCCTCATAAACAAGTTCACAGAATGTCTGAGGTTAGGGTTAATCCTTTCATTACTTTTCGGTTGAACCTTAGTTTCTGCGTCCGTGAACGTAACAACGATGAACTTATTGATGCTCTATGACTATATTATTACAGACTGCTTTACATGCTTTGTTTGCGGGGTTCTTCGCAGCTGGTGGATATTTCTTCCGTAAGATCTCCCCTCTGTGGCCATGAAAGTGTGATTTGATCTTAAACTCAGGTTAAGAGGTTTAACTAGCTTAATCAACTTTTTTCTTCTTCTTTTGCTGGTAGAGGTCACATGCTGGATGAGCACGGGAGAGAGGCAAGCTGATAGAATCAGATATCTCTATTTGCAAGCCCTACTGAGGCAAGATCTAGCATTCTTTGATCAAGAGATCTCCACCGGAATTGTGGTGGAGGGCATGACTGCAGACACTTTTCATATCAAGCAAGCTACAGGAGAAAAGGTGAAGTAGTAGTTGCATGCAAACTCTTTGTTCTGCATAAATTTGAATTGCACCCATCTACTTATACTTTTTTTTTTTGGGTTTAAAAAAAAGGTTGGAAAGCTTATACAAATTCTTGGTACTCTCTTAAGTGGCTATGCCATTGCCTTCTCGCAAGGATGGAAGCTTACGCTGGTGATCTCTGCAATCATTCCATTAATATTGGCATCCGGCTATGCTATGGATTTAATAATCTCTAAAACCTCAAGAAAGGTTTTTGAGGCCAATGGAAATGCAGGCAGCATAGTAGAGCAGGTCATCAGTGCAATAAGAACGGTCAGTGGGATTATTGTTAACAAATGCATGCGATTGGTTATCTGATTTTGTTCAACACTGTACTAAACAATGCTCAAAAAAAAAAATCAACCCTTAAAATTGGGTTGTTTTTCAGCCCTTAAAATTAAAGGCAATGATTAGGCTTAACCCGAATGTTGACTTGAAATTATACAAAATTAGACTACAAACCGCCGATGTATGGCATAGATACAAAAGACATTGATTTCTTTTTATTTCGATTATTAATGCATTTTTATTCTGCAGGTGGTGCCTTTCGGTGGTGAGAAGAAGGCAGTGCAAGCGTATGATAAGACCTTGAAGAATGCTGACAGGGCGAGTTTGCAAGAGTGTTTAGCGGCGGGCTTAGGCATGGGGGGGATTATGTTCTTTACTTTTAGCGTGTATGCGCTGACTCTATGGTTTGGAGCGCAGCTCATTGTGCATGGTGGCTACACAGGGGGAAAAGTGATTACAGTGCTCTTCTCCATCATCATAGGCACAGGGTGCGTTGTAATAATCTTATTTACAAACCCATAATTGAATAAGCTTAGTTAAGGTTAATTACGTTTTTTTGCAACTGCAGCCCTTGGCTGATTGATTTAATTCTGGTGTGTTTCAGGGCCTTAGGTCAATCTACTCCAAGTTTGAGTGCCATCGCGTCGGGCACTGTTGCCGCACACAAAATGTTCAAGGTGATATACAGGGTGCCTGCAGTGGACATTTCAGATGAGAGCGGACAAGTTCTGGACGAGCTGAAAGGCCATATCGAGTTCAAGAATTTGAGGTTTGCCTATCCCAGCCGGCCCGGACACCAGATCTTTGCCGATTTCACACTTTCCGTTCCTGCGGGCAGTACTGCGGCACTTGTAGGCGAAAGCGGGAGCGGCAAGTCTACAGTGGTGAGCTTAATCGAGCGCTTCTATGACCCGCTGGCCGGCGAGGTGCTGATAGATGGCGTTAACTTGAAGAAACTGAAGCTCAGCTGGTTTCGCCGCCAAGTAGGCCTTGTTTCGCAGGAGCCTGTGCTACTGGGGGCATCAATTCGTGACAACATCGCCTATGGCCGAGACGGTGCTGCGGAAGAGGAGATCCACGCCGCCGCGCAACTCGCCAATGCGGCCAAGTTTATCGCGGGCTTGCCCGAGGGTTTCCATACCATGGTGGGACAAGGAGGACTGCAGCTGTCCGGCGGACAGAAGCAACGGATTGCCATTGCCCGGGCGGTGCTCAAGGACCCTCGCATTTTGCTCTTGGATGAGGCCACCAGCTCGTTGGATGCAGAGTCTGAGAACCTTGTTCACGAGGCCCTGGAGAAGATAATGGTGAACCGCACCACCCTCATCATCGCCCACCGGCTCACCACAGTTAAAAACGCCCACTTTATCGCCGTGCTCCATCGAGGGCAGATTGTAGAGCAAGGTATACTCTCTCATCTGCATTACGCACACTTCATCTTTGGATTAACGTCGAAATTTGGACCCGTGGGTGCATTTTTAGTACGTCTCAGTGTCAAAAAAAATCGTCCTATAAGGTAATTTTCACACCTGGAATTGAGAAAAACCGTACTCACCCAAGAATCTTTCTAAAAGGGCTATTGCTACTTATTACCGATCTCCAAAAAAAGAGAAAGCGGATTTAATTCACTACAAAGGCTTATAAAAATGAAAATGAGTCCCAGGTTTCGATCTCGTGTATTTATATTTGTAAGAATATTTTTTTAACCTGTGGGAGACGGTCAAGTCACTAGTTTTTATATGGTGCCGGTCATATCACTAGAATGGATGCCGGTCATACGACAATGAATCGTTACGCCCTTTTCATGAGATGATTGCAATTTGATATCTAAGTGAAGTTTCACCACCAATATATCTAACATTTTTTAAATGGTTTTTTTTTTTAAAAAGTCTATGCATGAGGTTGGAGCTTCTAAACCTTTTTGTCGCTTGGTGCATAAGTTGTAATTTATAATTCACCAAACACGAAAAAAAAATTATATATCTTAGTGGAGTTTGGCTTGGTAAATTCTCAAGTAACTTTAGAGAACTATCTAATATGTATGGAAAGTAGTTTCCACAATGTTGCCTTTCAAGGATCGTCATTTGTAGGCTTCTAGGCTATTCACTAAGCTCCCACCACCCGACTGTCGTGCAAGACAGAGAGGAATGAAGAGGAAATACAATAGAGAGAGAGGAATACAATAGAGATAGAGAGGACAATGCTTAAAGCTGTATCAATAGGAACTGATCTGAAAACCAGCAGTTGGGTAGAGAGAGCATTCTACGTATACCTGCGCATGGATAGGGGCGACAGACAAAAGTTTCAATTAGATTTTCCTGAATCTTCAACCTGCCACCGCATGTAGGACTAGTTTACATTTAGAGATTTCTTACATTTCATGCTAAAAAAATCTATTATATATAGCTTATCGAAAAATTACTGTACCTTAGGATTGGCCCCCTCTTTCTTTAATTAATGTAACTTAGGAATGTGGTTGGGAAACATATATTTATCCTTGTTTTCCAAATAATCCTCCAAAATTCATCTCACATAAAGTTTGATAGTAGGGCAGGAAGTGTATTGTCAACAGAATTTTGCAAAAGGCAAGACTAATCAATGGTACTCTTTCCTTAGTAAGGAAAAAAATTATTACAAAGTTCGAACCTTCTAATACTCTTCTCCCTTAACCTTTAAAAGGGATGCGTGCGGCCCCACACTAAAAAAATTATATATGTAACAATGGCAGTAGCCTTGGGTTCGATCCCAATTGCCGACGAGTTGTATAGGCAAGTTGGGTTTAATTATTTCTTATTAGTTTCAAAACCTTTAAAAAAAACTATTCCTTCAATTTGACATCGACTTCATCAATCTTTGACTACCTAAGCATATAAGAATGTAGTATGCAGTTTTTGATATAATGAAACTCTCGAGTCCCGAGTTCCCATTTAATTTCAAAGTTCACTTTCAAATAGACAACCTTTTTCATTTTATTTAACTTTTGTTTTGAAAACGAGAAAAAAAGCCACCTTATAGATATCATATTTTTGGGCCCGTGTTTACAAAACTAAAGGAGTACACAAGCAGTTAAACTGGCCCTTAATTGTTAAGCGACTTTGTGGTTGAATTCAGGAACTCACGCTGAGCTAGTCAACAAGCCAAATGGGGTTTTCGCGCAGCTCGTGACCTTGGAGGAGAGGCTGCAAAACGAGCAAGAGCAGGAGCAAGAGCAACAGCAGCAGCCGGAAAATGAAACTGAGCCACGCAGGCCGAGCAATGCGACGTCCAACTTCCCGGTGGCGACTCACCGGCGATTGATCAGCAAGGCCTCCAGCAGGTCTATGTCATTCGGCAGTGTAGGAAGCATCGGCAGCATCGCCGTCGACAACGAGACGGAACGGCAGCTACAGAACTGGCGGAACGGCGTCGGAATTTACGGCAACCACGACTCTATCCGGTGGTCTCATTTCCTCCGCCTGGCTTCGTACAACAAGCCGGAGACCCCCCTCCTCCTGCTGGGTTCTGTAGCTGCTTGTGCTAATGGAGCTATCATGCCGGTGGTCGGCCTCCTCTTTGCGAACATCATCCGCACCTTCTACAAGCCGCCGGACGAAATCCGCAATGGCTGCCTCCCATATATCTACCTGTTCATCGTTGTGGCTTGCGTGTCGCTGGTGCTTATCCCGCTGCAGAACGTCTGCTTTTCGGTGGCGGGAGAGAAGCTGGTGCGTCGGATCCGTCTCTTGACGTTCGACAAGATTCTCCACCAGGAGATAGAGTGGTTCGACGCCAGCGAGAATGCTAGGTGAGGTTGAAGGGAGGTTTTATCGATTATGAACGGTAATAGTGACAGATTTCCGGACGGATATGTTGACGGACTGTCGGATGGGGTTCTTGACTCTGTTTTTTTTTAATATATAAATTTGTTTGCAGTGGGATTATCAGCTCGCGGCTATTGCGAGATGCGTCGCATATGAGAACAATGGTCGGAGATGCATTAGCATTGATTTTGCAGAACCTAACCACGGTTGTCGTGGGTTTGTTCATAGCCATCTCTACATGCTGGCAGCTTGCTCTACTATTCGTAGGCTTGCTTCCCTTCTATGGTATGGACGGCTTTATGCAGATAAAGCTGGGAGAAATCTTCGATTCGAAAGCCAAGGTATTAATAAAGTTGCTAATTAACATGAGCGCCAAGCCTGATTTATCTGGTGGGTTTGGTAAACATGCGCATGTATGTACATGCATATGCATATAATATGTGTACTCTAGTAAGATCTTATCCATAATGATGAGATTATCCTAAATTTTGTCTTATGGAATTCAACAGGTCATGTATGAAGAAACAAGCGAAGTAGCACATGAAGCTCTGAGTAGCATTAGAACGGTAGCCTCATTCTGTGCTGAGAAGAAGGTTCTTGGCTTTTACCAAGCCAAAAGCATGAACTGTGTAAAGGCTGGTATGCGACGAGCTCTTATTGGAGGATTTGGGATGGCGGCAACCTATGTGGTGATGTTTGGCTCCTTGGCACTAAGCTTTTGGGTTGGCGGTCGTCTTGTCGTATCCGGGAAGGTCAATTTTGATGGATTTGTGAAGGTGAGGATTGCCATTCAAAAGTCTAGTAGTGTATCTAAGCACGATTTGAAGAGTTATTTGGGATGTAGTAAACTTCAATGCTATGTCTTGTGGAGTTTTAAGAAGGTCTGATACTACCTGCTGGTGTGCAGACCTTCTTAGCCATTGAGCTTAGCGCGTTTGCCATCTCCCTATCGGTGGCGGTCGCCCCGGACATCTCAAATGTGAAGCCAGCTGTTGCTTCCATCTTCACGATGCTTGACCTGAAATACAAAGATCTCACCTCTGGCACCAAGTTGAAGAGATTGAAAGGTGAAGTTGAGTTTCAACATGTGCAGTTTACATACCCTTCAAGACCAGACACTCAAATTTTCAGTGACCTTAGCTTCACTCTTCAAGCTGGCAAGGTGAGTACATGCCTCATGAGGTGAGCCTAATTTAGTTGAAGCTTGATGTCAAATGCTTAGCCTAGTACAACTTCATGGGTTTTGGAATGCTTTGTAAAGTGTTCCCTTTATGCTAAAAACTGTTGTTGGGTGAGCACAACAGACTCTTGCTATAGTGGGAGAGAGTGGAGGTGGAAAGTCCACTGTGTTAGCACTGATGCAAAGGTTCTATGACACACAAGGTGGCCACATTTTTCTTGACAAGGTGGACATTAAGCAGCTGCAAACAAAGTGGCTACGCCGGCAGATGGGCCTTGTGAGTCAAGAGCCCTTCTTATTCAATGACACTATCCGAGCCAACATTGAATACGGGCTAGAAGGGGAGGTTTCACAGGAGGAGATGCAAAAGGCTGCAGAGATAGCAAATGCTCACAAATTCGTTTCTGGCCTGCCATCAGGATATGATAGTGTTGTAGGGGAGAGGGGGGTGCAGTTATCAGGTGGCCAGAAGCAAAGGGTGGCAATAGCACGTGCAATGGTGAGAGACCCAAAGATAGTGCTGCTAGATGAGGCCACGAGTGCATTGGATGCAGAAGCTGAGCTGCTTGTGCAAGAAGCATTGGAGAAGGCTGCTGTGGGGAGGTCAACCATGGTGGTCGCACATCGTCTCAGCACTGTGAGAAATGCTGATAAAATTATTGTTCTTAAAGATGGCTGTGTTGCCGAGCTAGGCACCCATGATGAGCTCATGACATGCGAGCATGGCCTCTATGCAGCCCTCGTGAGAATTTCCACTACCACGGAAACTCAACCGTCTAACACTCCGTCTCAAATTTGACAAGTGTGGGACACGTGGGGCGGGCCTCTTACCTCCTTTTCTTTTTCTTTTTTTGGGGCGACCTCCTTTTCTTCTTTTTTTTTCTATTGGCCCAGGAATATACATCCATCTCAAATTGAAGCCATCTCTTATTATTATCACCATTGTAAAACCCATTTCAAATAACTTTCTTTGGGGCCTTGAGACTTAATTTTGGTCCTGTTTTTATAATGAACATCCCACGTATGTGTTATTGTAACCAATTTGACTCTAGCTTCTGTGCTCGATAGAAATGGCTTTGGTGCCTTTGTTTCAAATTACATGTTGGTAAGCTCAAAAACATTGGTGATATTGTAAACCTATGGAGGTATCACACATACTTATATAAATGAACATCCCATGTATGTGTTATTGTAACCAATTTGAATCTAGCTTTTGTGCTCGATAGAAATGGCTTTGGTGCCTTTGTTTCAAATTACATGTTGGTAAGCTTAAAAACATTGGTGGTATTATAAACCTATGGAGGTATCACATACTTATATAAATAAAGTAGTGTTAGAGGAAGATAATAAATTATGGTAAACCTATGTGGAGGGTATCACGTATGTATATAAACAAAATAGTGGTGGAGTAACCTAATAAATTACTATCTGATGCTAAATCAGCTTCCTATTATAACAAATGCCATATTAGAACACAATGATAGACCCGAATAGTCATGGATAGTCTAGGAGCTACCATCACATTTGATGCTGTCATACACCTCAATACCATGAAATAGCTCCTGTAATACATGTCAAGTATACATTCATATTGGATACTTGGTTCTTGCTTGAGGTAAATAAGAATCCAATAACGCATTTGTTAGAAGAAGATAAGATGATGGTCATGAGTAAAAAGAAGACCTGTTCTTATCGGGAATAAGGAGACATAGCACAAAATGTTCCTTCTTGATTGACAAACTAAGGTGGAATGTCATAACTCACGAGTACAATTGGCCATGTAGAGTATTTTGATTGCAATTTTGAGAATAGATTAATTCCCATAAAGTGTTAAATTTCGTGCCTCATCCTTGAAGACAGGATACTCCTCCTCAATGTGTTGAAATGCTTAACAATCACTAGGAATCCCAATCTTCCCATCTGTGCTTCTACTTGATGTATGCCTTGTTGCAACTTTGCAAGCTCTGGCATAGTCATTGGTGCAAGCGTCAATACGATTATAGTCCACACCTATATGGGACAATATAGCCTTTGTCTCTACTCTTGAGTTCGGACGCTTGTTGTTTGTTGGGAATAATTCTGTAAAACAAGCAACCTGCACAAGAGGTTCCTCAATGAAACCAATAAAATGATAGAAAATTATCATGCAGATAGCATGAGGATTATTGGACATCAAGATACTAAAGCCACTAGAACCATGCTATAAGAGTAGCACATACTGCAAAAGATCAATCGTTGATTGATTTGTCCAATTATGCTTGGTTTGTAAGTTGGGAATGAGAAGTGTGGCTAAAAGTCTTGATGACAACTTTGAATTCTCAAGCAATGGAGTTGTAGCCTCCATGTACAATGAATCATGTCATTGGGATGTGAAAGGTCTTCTTTGGTCTTCAAACATGTCCTCAATCATTCTATTGCCATGTCATCACCCCAATTGGCTACGTTCTCCTCCTCATCTACATCTTGGAAATTTTGTCATCCATCTCTCAAGTTTTCACATTGATCAGGATGTCTAGCTCGCAAAAAAGCAGCACACTCTGTAGCAATTGAGAGATAAGTGGTCCATGGTGGGGGTTGGGATTTTGATCCTAGATACGTTATTATGTTGAGAGTAAGTGAAACAAAACAAGATGATCACAACTCATATTGAATGATCACAACTAAAATTAAATGATTACAACTCATATGGATTGAACACAACTTATATAAAATGATCATACCTCATAATAAATCCAAAAAGTATATGATCAAAACTCATATCAAATTCCATAATTGCATGATCACAACTCATATGGATTGATCACATAACTCATATAAAATGATCACACCTCATATTATATCCAAAAAGTATACGATCAAAACTATATCAAATTCCATAATTACACAATCACAACTCTTATGGATTGACTCAGGGGGTTCACCTAAAAATATGTAAGTATAGCATGTGAGTTCAAATAAAAGGGTTTTTGAATTCAAAGATTTAAGATAAATTTACAGAAGGTGTTTTTAAATCGATTTTGGGAAAAAAAAACCTGTAAGTTCATAAAGAAAAAGGGGACATTTTATTCGTGAAAATTCATAGGGTAAGGGGTTTTTTAAATACCCCTTGAATGCACGTGATATGAAGGATTTCTTAGTAGTGCACCCCTGTAAACCCATTCCTAGGGTTAACAAGAACTACCATCATTATCTTACATCAAGGAGTCAAGATAGATATACCAAAGGGTCATACATTCAAGATATGAAGCAATAGTGTTCAAAGCTACAACTTGGACGGGTGCCCGTAATGGTGTCAATTCCCGCTTGAAAAGCATGTGGTAGCATGTTAGGATGAAGTCCCAAGTGATGTACTTCATAGATATATTATGAGAGTAGTCGTTGTAATAGCATTAGGCCTCTTATGAGCCTAAAGTGCTACCGGCCACAGTTTAAGTGAGTGTGAACACTTATGGCCATGTATATAGGTGAATTTCTCTCATAATACAATATACTCTCCCGTTGTGCAATTGAGTCTTGCTCTTGCTAATCCTCTTGCTAATCTCTCTCCCTAATGTATGCTAGTGAGTGTGTGTGAGTGAAGTGAGATGAGAGGAGGGACGAGTACCCGTAGTGCAACGCGGCAGTGTGACAATGCTCAGTGGAATTGCTTCCCAAGGAGTTGTAGAGCTTGGAGACCTCAAGGGTTACGAGCTCGGCCATTGGAAAGATCCTCACGTTGCGGATTACCAGGTAATCTCTTGTTGGATGTGTTTCAAGGGGGGTTAGGGTGAGCCATAACAACCCTCCAAGTGGATTCATAACAACTCATATAAAATGATCATAGCTCATATTAAATCCAAAATGATCACACCTCATAATTGCATTGATCACAACTCGCATAAAATGATCACGACTCATATGGATTGATGACAACTCATATAAAATTATCACACCTCATATTAAATCCAAAAAGTAAATGATTAAAACTCATACTAAATCCCATAATTACATGATCACAACTCATATGGATTCATCACAACTCATATAAAATGTTCACAACTCATATAAAATGTTCACACCTCATATTAAATCCAAAAAGTACATGATCAAAACTCATATACTTTCCCATAGTTACATGATCAAAGCTCATATGGATTGATCACAACTCATATAAAATGATCACACCTCATATTAAATCTAGAAATTACATGATTAAAACTTAGATCAAATCCCATATGTACATGATCACAACTCATATCAAATCCCAAAAATACATGAGTCATAAGGAGGCCAATAATAATAGCCATACAAAATAGTAGGGATAATACAATGCAAATCTAAGTCTATGTGGGCACCGTCCCAATGGAACATCTATTAGCTCTCTTGTATGGAAAGAGTAGTCAACAAACAACATGTAAGCTCCGAATGGGTGTAACCACACCATAGTAACGTTCTTGTCCTATCATGTGATGCTCTCTCCCGTATCGGTCCTCAAATATGCGATTCCAAACTGCTGTATGTTACTATTTATCAATCTTGCAATATTTCCATGAGTATAAGGATGACCATCTATGTACAAGTAGTCAGCACGTGTAGCATCCTCCCTTTGCTGAATGGATGTTGCATTGCACCACATCCCATACAGACACACTAATGATATGACGGTTGAGCTACCCCCACCTACCGTAGGTATAAATTGGACCAGAAAAGCTCATGAGGGCCATAGCCAGCAGCCTCTATTGGCGAGGGTGCTATGATGAACCGTAGACTCCCAATCAGCTAGAAGATCATGTGACAGCCAAGCACCATCTGTGGTGATACGATCAAAATAAGCCTCCTTGAGATGTGCTCCTCGAGATGTGGTGGCAAGGAGTAATCACCACTGGTGTTTGCCGTGAGACCAGGTTGTAAACCCTCGCCCCTCGTAAGATGCCTCAATCGTCATCATATGAACTGCAATGCCAGATGATGTCGCACGTGTCACATGCTGCCACCGCCATGTGATGAAGTGTCACCATCATCACAAGATACAAAGCCTAACATTCCATAGGTTTTCCTAACACTTCTCCCATGGAGGATATGATATATCTACACCATCAACATAATATAACATAAGTAAAACACTCTTAACTCAAACAACCAATATGATGGTGCGGATAGCAAGGCCCAACATATAGAAGAACATACCACACATCGAACTAGAGTAGGATCATGCAATCCATATCGCTCCTCATGCTCAGCACACACAAAGCCTCTATGTATCTATAGTCCTATGCACTGTGTACTCTCCTAGCATTAAAATGTGTGTGTCGAGTGGTCATTGCCTAGCTTCGACACTGTTGGATATGATGGCGAAACACTATGATGTTTGCCAACGAAGAGTAATGGAGTATGCATGGATGCGTCTGAGTCACTACCATCTTGCACATTTAGATTAAGAGATTTTCACAAGAAGAATCAATGAAGAGTTAATAAAATGAATAAGTCTCAAGCTACTAGCATGTGTGATTGCTGAAGATTTTTGTGAAACTAAATTAGAAAATGTATATTCATTTACGTAAGGAATGCTTAGTTAGAAAATATATGTTCATTTAAAATTTATTTCATTTACAAAAAGAATGCTTAGTTATAGTAGTGTTTCCTTAAGTAACTGAATAATTATATGGTAGAACTGTATCCTAGAAATGTATCTTTGAAATAATAGTGTTTTGTTAAGGTGAATTACAAGTATGTACATTTTGTAACTTTCTTTAAAAAAGTGCAGCCCTGGACACAGACATGCTCAAGTTAGAGATGAGGTGCAACAGAGGGTGAGATTTCCTCATCCGTTTCATAAGTAAATCAAGCGTTACTCTTCTCAATGTTTCATGCTAATATACTTGGATTATTATAATGCTCTAGCATATATTGCCACAAACCAATTGCAGGAAAATAATTTTGGTCGTCCACCTACTACGGAGGAGAGAGCATATGCACCACCCAACATGGTTACACCATCCTAGTGGTACATTTGGTGACAAAATTGGAGTCTTCCCTATAAGCACGGTGAGTATAACTTATTTAAAGCAAAAATTAAATCTATGCATAACAAGTGATTGCGACATAAAGCACTAAAAGAGAATGTCATATGTCTAAACGTATGTCATTCTTTTCTTGAATTTTCGTCGGAGGCTATTGGGTCCCCAATTCGAGCCGGTACTACTAGTATTAGTATTGAAGGAGAAAATCCTAGAGGGGATGACCACAATTTCGGGGATGATGAGGAGGCAGAGACTGATGGTGCCAGAGATCCCGACGACAATCTTATGCCTTAGAATACTTCCGTATTGCATTGTATGTAGTATATTTGTAGCTAGTTTCGTGAGCCATAGTGCTCATGGTATATCGAATTTCAGTATATATGTATATACATATATATATATATATATACATACATATATATATATATATATATACATATATATACATATATACATACACATACATATATACATATATACATACACATATATATATACATATATACATACATATACATATACATATATACATACATATACATATACATATATACATACATACATACATATATACATACACACATACACACATATATATATATATACACACACACACACACACACACACATATATATATATATATACATACATACATACATACATACATACATATATATGTATATATATATATATATATATATATATATATTGCATTGTATGTAGTATATTTGTAGCTAGTTTCGTGAGCTATAGTGTTCATGGTATATCGAATTTCAGTATATATATTAATATATATATATATATATATATATACAGATATACAGATCTGTATATCTGTATATCTGTATATATATATACAGATAATAGATATGTATATCTGTATATATATATACAGATATACAGATATACAGATCTGTATATCTGTATATATATATATATATATATATATATGTATATGTATATGTATATATATATCTGTATATATATGAGATTTTGGCCGTTTTTTTAACCCTTCTCATCTACATTTTGGTAATTGTCTAGTTTGAGGTTTGCATGTCATCTTTTAAGTTTTCCTTTTATGTTTATGATCCAAAATTCAGTTGTATAAGCATGCATTTCAAAACGTAAAAAAAATTAGCTTGCTTGATGATTCTACATTGGTACAACATACACACACACACACATAACCTAAAGCCTAGTATATATATATTAAACTTTATGACTATTAAGGTATATATTTTAGTATGTATATATATGTGTGTGTGTAAGGCTCCATCCAATGGTTCATAAAAATCACATAACCATTCATTTCTTTGCCCAAAGGTTTTCACACCCTTGCCTTCTTTATCCTTGGATTTTTTCACTGAGCTACTTTCTTTCTCCAAAGTACTTGTACCCTTCCACTTCATAATAAATTTCTTTGACAGTATCCCAATTCTTTGGCCTTCCCGTGTAAGTATTCTTTCTTTATTTGAAAGCTTTAGAATTATCAAAAATCAACTCTTTGGCCTTCTTCTTTTTTTCCAAGAAAAGATCCTTTCATTAGTTATAAAAAAACGCCCGTAGGGCTACAAAAGATCTGTCCTGCTCATAAGAGAAACAGAGCAGTGAATACAGCATGGCAGCCCGGGAGACTCTCCCTAGGTGCTGCAAAATACAAGCATCAGTACAAAGGACTGAGAGGCTAAATCATACAATAGGGGGGGGAAGAGGCTAAATCATACAATAGGGGGGGGAAGAGCCAAACAGGTGGTGCCAACGGCGGGGGGATCCCGTGTGTAAGGTGTAGAATTGGCCACAGTGCCAAGTGGTGTGAAAGGCCTGGCGCCGCAAGATCGCCTCATCCGAGTCTCCCCGGGATGCGGTCGTACTGTCCTTGCAGGGTGTGGATCAACTCCTGCCAAATCCCCCGTACAGTCTCTGCTGGTGGCTCCAATCTCCCCTCAAAGGCCGTAAAGCACTGGGCCCTCCAGGTGAACTAGATGGTGAGGCTGCTGAGGAGCTCCCATCGTAAATCCCTCTCCTGTGTCCAACTGGCGGACGAGAAATCCCGTGGCAGAACTAGGCGAGGCTGGCCCCTAATAAATCTGATGGCCTCACTGCCCTGCTCCATCTCATAGCCCATAGCAGGCCCTGACCAAGTCGACCAAGCAGCGGCACCCCATGTAAACATACCCTCTGGAGAGAGGGGAGCCAGAATACGCAGCATCCGCAGCCAAATCTGCTGCGCCTGAGGGCAATCCCAAAGGCAATGTCTCTGTGTCTCCATAGGGTGGCCGCATCGCGGACGCAGGCCGCCAGAAGACCGCTGTAAACAAGCCAAGTGCCAACTGCTGAGCCCCTGTGGGCGACCACCACTGAAAAGTCGAGATCCTACGGGCCTGTCGACTAGCCTAGAGCCGAGCCCAAAAATCCTCCAGGAACTCCTGTGAGAGTCCCTGTAGTAGCCGCCAATGCCCCACCTGCCGTGCCGCTGGAGAGACCGTCCTCCTCGCCGTCAAAATATATCGCCCCAGCCGAACAGTATACTGGAAAAAGGTAATCTCTGTGGCCTCAAGGGATGCATAAGGATCATGCCACTCTTACTCCCTGGGGTCCCACTGTAGCCGGGCCAAGGGGCGCGCTGCATATGCCCATATGCGCCAATCCGAGAGCACATCAGCAGGGTCGGGGTCAATATGCCACTTCCGAGAAGCGGCGGCCACTACCCGAATCCTCTCAAAGGTGCACTCTGCAACCAAAGGCGACTCCACCTCCACTCTCTGGAGTCTGCACTCATCCTGAGTCTCATAGTAGAGGAAACTGCCATCCTCAGTGCAAGCTCTGACAGCAATCAAGATCTCCAACTGTGTAAAGGCTGTGGGGCCACTGGCTCGAGAGGCGTGAACCACTGGCTCGAGAGGCGTGAACCACTCCTCTGTGAGTGCCTCCTGAATATCATCCCTCATAATCAACCCCCCTCTGAAGTGACTCAGCCTCTCCACCTAAATCTCCTCTGGGAGACTGCAAAAGGCCTGCCAGTCTCCAAAACTACGAGCTGGGCCTGTCTCGCTAAAGGCCCCCAGGCTAGACGAGGCCGAGAACCTAGCATATGACCCTGCTCTGTGCGAACCACTGGGCTCCAGATGAGCGGCTGTCTGGCCTGCTCCTCAACACAAGAAGGAGGTCGCTGAGAGAGCCCCAATCTCAGCAGCTCCCAAGCTCTCAGGATACTCAAAGCAAATCTGTCCTCCCATCCTCTACTGAGGCCTGTCCTCCTCATCTCTATGAAGATCCAGCGAATCTCTGGTGCCCAAGTGCCCCCTGCTGGGGGCGCCCGAGCCTACAGCCGCTGCTGCAAGAGGAGCTCTTTCCAAGGCTCACAGCGCCTGGAAGCAACCCCCGAACGATAAGCTTTCCCAATAAGGCTCTACTCTGATCGACTGGATCTATAATGCCCAAACCTCCCTGAGCCAGCGGAAGTGTAATAACTGCCCATGCAACCTTTGCCCGAGCTGGCTGACCGTCCCGCCCAGATCCCACAGAAAGTTCCTGATCAGCCTCTGTATACCTGGCTGATGCAAGAGCTCGAGAAGATCCAGCAAGACGTAATGTACCACATGGTCGCTAACAGCACACCTGACTTGCCACCACCACCCTCCCAGCCAAGGATAGTCGAGCTGTACTCCAATACAAAAGCTTCTTCCGAATGCTCAGAAGAAGAGGGGCAATCTGCTGCTCAGGTGACAAATCTAGGCCAATCTGGCATCCCAAATACCGCACTACTGTGCCTGGAGGAATCCATCTAAAATCGGGGTCCAGGCTCCATGCCGGAGTGGGATCACTACTGATCCAAAAGGCCACTGTCTTGCGCCAATTGATCAATGCTCCCGAAGCTGCACTAAAAACCTAGAGCGACTGCTCTGCCCGAAGAAGATTGGCCTCTTGGCCATGCAAAAATAAGCCCGTGTCGTCTGCAAACTCATCATCAAATAGGTCCTCCCCTCGGACTGGGAGCTGAAGTCCTCTCAAACCAACCTCCTCTGCTGTCAAATACATGCTCATAGCCTCCGCAAAGAAGAGAAAAAGAAAAGGGACGAGGGGACACCCCTGACGGACTGATCTGGTTAGCTCAAAACTCGGCCCCCATCCTCCTGCAATCAACACCTGGCTGCGAGCTGTGGAATACAGAGCCACCATCCATCCTGGCTCAAAGCCCAGGCAAAGCATAGTGCCCTCTAAGAAACCCCAATCAACTCTATCATATGCCTTCTCAAAATCGAGAAGCATCACGACCAAGTCCTCGCCAAGAAATCTAGCTCGGGCCGTCACCTCCTAGAAAGTAAAGATGTTGTCAAGGATACTGCGCTCCTTGACAAATCCTGTCTGAGTAGCATGAATCAACTCCCTCGGGAAGGGCTGGATCCTCAAACTCAAGGCCTTTGCTAAGACCTTGTAGACAGTATTGAGGATCGTAATAGGCCTCCAATGCCGAATATCATTTGATACTCCCTCCCCCTTGGGGATAAGATAGATCAAGCCCTCTGAAAAGCTCTGCAGCATCACCCCAGTGTCCAATACATGCTGAAAGCCCCTGCTGCGGAGGCCTGGCCCCAAAAGATCCCAATAGTGCATAAAAAAGGCCGGCGTCAATCCGTCCTCCCTTGGGCAACTATGTCGCGGCAGGACCCTCAAGGCCTCGGCAAGCTCAATCTTTGATAGAGGCGCACCTAGAACTGTATGCATATGGTATGTGACCCTCCTCTGCACATGGGCCACACAGTCTGTCTGCAAACATCTCGATCCTCAGTGGCTATGCATACGGTATGTGACCCTCCTCTGCACATGGGCCCACACAGACTGTCTGCAAACATCTCGATCCTCACTGGCTAGCTCCGCTGAAAGCAGGTCTCTATAGAATGCAGTGGCAATGGCTCTGATCTCCCCGAGCTCAGTAGCTACCGATCCATCCGGTCTACCAAGCTGGCGGACTCCTGCTCGCGCATGACGGGGTCCAGTGATCTCAAAAAACTCTCCAGTCACTCTATCACCAAGCTGCATCCACTGAGAGGCCTGACGATGATAGTAAAACTCATGTCTCTGCTCCTCTACCTCTCTAACCTCCTGGCGTGCCTGGCTCAGCTATAGGACGCCACCCACTCACATGCAGGCTGCTGCTCCTGAAGGCGATGTAGCAAAGCAAGGCTGCGTCTCAGCCGATGCTCCCGCTCGCGAATCTCTCCTAGCCGTGTCAAAGCTGCAGCGTGCAGAAAAGAGCTAAGATCGATGAGTCCCTGGGCACACTGGCCCGCTGCATCCCAGTCAGAGCAGTGACTATCATGCCAGATCCTCTCAATGTCCTCAGCGAGACTGGGATCTGTAAGTACCCTCTCTGGGATCCTCAACTCTACAAGCTGGGCTCCCGTGTCCTCTTCTCTAATGTCAAGATAACTGGCGCATGATCTGAAAATGAGGTGCCAGCAGTGAGAATGCCGACGGAGCCCCCTCGCTCCCCTAACCAGCCGCCCACATAAAAGCGATCAATTCATGATAGATTAGTCCCTCCCTGCCGGCGATCCAACCGAGAGAAACTAAGACTGTCCTGAGACCGAGAGAAAGCCCCATGCTGCCATGCATCAGTGATCCTCAGTGACATGCAAAACCGGTCCCAAGCTGCAAGCTCCATGCCGTGCACTGTAACATGACTGCCTCCCACCCTATCTACCGGGTCCTCAAGCATGTTGAAGTCTCCCCCGACACACCAATGTGCGGCCTCTGGCAATGCATCCGTAACCTGGGTCCAGAACTCTGCTCTGGCACTAGCATGATTGGGCGCATAGACGTTGAGCACGCCCAATAGCTCATCATGCATCCTCAGAATGACATACTGTGCTCTACCAGGCACCATGATCCCTCGATCCACAATTTCCTGCCGCCATACATCTGCAATGACCATGCATACTCCTCCCTGTCCACCCAAAGGACCAAACCCTGCAGACCAAAAAGTGTCCCATCTACCAGGCATCACCGAACCATATCTCCGGATCCTGCTCTCACCCAAGTGGTGCTCCTGCATCATCAAAATATCAATGCTACCACCAACCAAGCATCTCTGAAGCTCCTGCCTCAAGCAACCACAATAGCGTATAAAATGTGCTCCGCTAAGGCCCTGTACATTCCATGAGATGATGCTCATGGATGCCTTGCTGAGGTGGATGATGTTTCAGCCGTACGGCGGGCCTTCGCAAGCGGCTTGGATGGAGAGTAGTCCCCATCCGAGCGGCTGCGAATCTGCCCACCCGGTGTACTGCAAGAATCCCGGATCAGGCGCCAGTGGCTATGGCCCATCGCGACTGCCTCCCGCTCTGACAGAGCAACCTCGTGTATACACACATATCCAGGGTCACGTGCTAAGTCTGCCACTATGCGAACGACCAAATGCCAAATCCCTGAGGTATCCACACTCCCGGGATCCAAGAAAAAATGAACCAACTCCCAAAAATGGCCTATCACATCTGTCACCTCCAGATCGCTCATGTGATGAGAAAACTCAACTGCCTGAGTCTTCAAAGTGCTGAGAGCGAGCTCTAGAGTCCCGGTCGCAAGGGCCACATAGAGGGAACGAGAAGGCCACCGCTGAGTCTAGTGCCTCCTCCCCGCGGGCCGGAGGTATCACTACATGAACTCGGATGGGTGCTGGCTCATGGGGGCCCTCTGCTCCAAAAAGCCGTGTGAAGGCATAATCAAAAGCCTCCGAGCGCTGTCTAATGCCAAGGTAACTCAGCCAACTGCGGATAGATGAAATCCCTAAAGCTCGAATCAGCATAGTAGGTCTCCTCTGTGATGCTCGAGCGAGGTCAGTGCTCAGCGCTCTCCGGACTGCAGGTGAACGCCAGGGGACTGCCAGGGCCTCCCGGGAAGGTGAGGCGGGCAGAGGGGGAGGAGGGGGGCGAGGGGGTGGAGAGGGAGCCGCTGCCGAAACGGGAGCGGAGACGGGAGGAGGCAATGGTGGAAGCGAGGCGGTGGGAGGGGACGGGGGTGGGGGGGTGAAAGAGGGTGTGCTGGCTTCTCCTGGTCCTCAGTCGTCGCCGCAGGGGTCTCCTCCTGGAGGGGAGAAAAGCTGTTCCTCACGGGAACCCAGTGAGGCTGAGACTGGCTGCTGCTGCAGCGGTCTCTGGGCATGCTGCTGTGGTTGTCTCCCTCGGCGGCGCCCCTGTCCAAGCTGCCACTCCGAGGTCTCTGTGGCCTGAGCAGGTGTCCCGGAGGCAGCTTGCCGAGCCGAATCAGTAGCCTGCTCTGCTATGGTGAGGGTCGAGGTCTCCTGTGAGGGCAGGCCTTGGCTAGATGGCTGACCTGCCTGCAAATGAAGCACTAATTCGGGAGCGCCGAGAACTCCACTCTCTGATCTATCCATCCCCCCTATCCTAGGTAGCTGAATGACCTTAGGAAGGGAGGAGATGTCAGACACCAACACTCTGACCGAAGGTAGCCCAGCTGCTCTGGCCACCACTGAAGCTACTGAGGGGCCAGTCTCTAGTACCGAGCCCACCAATGCTCCGAGCCTGGAGAGGAGCGGAAGATACTCCCGGTGGAGTCCAGGGAAGCAAACTGTAACATGGAAAAGGCGCTCTCCCTGCTTCGCCCGCTGTTGGGTCAAATCCATGCTGCCAAGGTCTGAAGAAAGCCCGAGCACCCCTGATGTCAAGGGGACTCATGGCAAGGACCTTGGCAACGCTCTGGGCAGCCTCGAACTCGATCTGGTAATGTCCATGGCCCAGTAGCTATACGTCCAGGATCTTGCCCACATCTGCAAACAAGAAGGCAGGCCTAAAGAAGATCCCTGATCTCCCCTCTGCTGGGGCGAGTGCCGACTATACGGCAGATGGTGGAATGAGCCTAGAGGCGTTCCACCTCTGCGGTGAGGCTCGCTTCCTCTTCTGGCGAAAGAGAAAGCCTGATGGGGGTGTCCTCAGGGGTGGGCGAGGGGGCTGCGGATGAGTCTCTCTAAGGCGGGGCGGGAGGAGCCTCCATCAGAGTCTGAAGCTGCGGCAAAGGTGAGGGGAAGGTGGGATCCTGCTAGAACCGAGTTGCACACAGAGAGGCAGAAGACGGAGCAAAAAGGAAAACAAAACCCCCTGGGGGCGGAAGCAAGAAAAAGGAGGGGGGGCGAGAAGGCGAAGGAGAAACCCTAGGGGGGAGGGCGGGAGCTGCGCGCAAAAGAGAGGGGAGGAAAGCGAGCTGGCGGAGGGGGGGACGGGGCGCTGCAGAGGGGAGGAGGGCGCGAAGAAAGGGGGGGGCGCGAAGGTGAGGAAGGGCAGGGAGCAGAGCAAGGCAGCGGCGGCAGCGAAGGCAGGCGCGGGAGGGGACGCAGCAGCGAATGTAGGCGGGGGGCTAAAGGATAGGCGGCGGGCAATGCAAGGCGCAGCAACGAAGGCAGGCGAGGGGGCAAGGGGAGGCACGAGGAGCGAGGGGAGGTGAGGGGGCAAACAGGCAGGGAAGGCGACGGGCGCAACTGTGCAGGCAACGCGAGCAGGGAGGGGGGCGGGAGCTTCAGCAAGCACGATATAGATTTTTGATGAATGAGATTTTTGTTCCAACTCTTTGGCCTTCTTTGCTCCAAATAATTACATAAACCTTGTTTTTGATTTTTTTGTTCAAATATCCTTCTCCTTGAGTGGTCCCTAAAGCTCTGATATCAGTGTCAAGACCTTTATGACACTTGGAGAAGAAATTCTAATTCTCAAGCACAAAAATTAGAGAATAATATATACTTGCATAGATAAAAAGCATAAACCTTAATAACAAAATTAAATAAATGAGAGAGAAAGATATCACCGCTCGACAAACATTGGGTTGAATCTGAGTGTAGCCCTTGTACCACTCATCCATATTTATATGTATTGGAAGAACTCGCTTTTCAAAAAGACAACTCCAAAAATAAAGCACAAGTGCTTTTGAGTTTTTGAGCATAAAGCTCTACAAAAATATAGCAAGCTACAATTAAAAAGTCTTCAGTCTACCAAAATTATAAAACACTAATTGGTATGTACAAAGGTTTAAGACCTTATCCTGATCCACAGGACACCCAGAACCGTGCTCGCTGAAGCTCCCGCCCCCCCTCCCTGCTCGCATTGCCTGCACATCTGCGCCCTTCGCCTCCCTGCGAGCTCGCCCCCTCGCCTCTCCTCGCTCCTCGCGCCTCCCCTTGCCCCCCACCTGCCTTCGCTGCTACGCCCCCTCCCTCGCTGCATTGCCCGCCGCCCCTCCATTTGCCCCCCCGCCTGCCTTCGCTGCTGCGCCCCCTCCCTAGCTGCTCTTCCCGCCGCCCTTCCTCACCTTCACGCCCCCCCTTCCTTCGCGCCCTCCTCCCCTCTGCAGCGCCCCGTCCCCCCCTCCGCTAGCTCGCTCTCCATCCCTCCCTTCTTGTGCACAGCTCCCGTCCCCCCTAGGGTTTCTCCTTCGCCTTTTCCCCGCCTTCCCCCCTCCTTTTTCTTGCTTCCGCCCCCAGGGGTTTTTGTTTTCCTTTTTTCTCCGTCTTCCGCCTCTGTGCAGCTCGATTCTTGCAGGATCTCCGCTTTCGCCTCGCCTTCGCCGTAGCTTCGCCTTTTGCCTTGCCTTCACCGTAGCTTCAGACTCTGATGAAGGTTCCTCCCGCCCCGCCGCCTCAGAGGGACTCATCCCCGCAGCCCCCTCGCCCGCCTGAGGACACCCCCATCAGGCTTTCTCTTTCGCTGGAAGAGGAAGCGAGCCTCACCGCAGAGGTGGAACGCCTCCAGGCTCATTCCGCCATCTGTCGTATAGTCGGCACTCGCCCCAGCAGAGGAGAGATCTGGGATCTTCTTCAGGCCCGCCTTCTTGTAGATGTGGGCAAGATCCTGGACGTACAGCTACTGGGCCGTGGACATTACCAGATCAAGTTCGAGGCCGCCCAAAGCGTTGCCAAGGTCCTTGCCATGAGTCCCCTTGATATCAGGGGTGCTCGGGCTTTCTTCAGACCTTGGCAGCATGGATTTAACCCAGCAGAAGCGGGGCGGAGCAGGGAGAGCGCCTTTTCCATGTTACAGTTTGCTTCCCTGGACTCCGCCAGGAGTATCTTCCGCTCCTCTCTAGGCTAGGAGCATTGGTGGGCTCGGTACTAGAGACTGGCCCCTCAGCAGCTTCAGTGTGGTGGCCAGAGCAGCTGGGCTACCTTCGGTCAGAGTGTTGGTGTCTGACATCTCCTCCCTTCCTAAGGTCATTCAGCTACCTAGGATAGGGGGGATGGATAGATCAGAGAGTGGAGTTCTCGGGGCTCCCAAACCAGTGCTTCATTTGCAGGCAGGTCGGCCATCTGGCCAAGGCCTGCCCTCGTAGGAGACCCCGACCCTCACCACAGCAGAGCAGGCCACTGATGGCTCGGCAGGCTGCCTCTGGGACACTTGCTCAGGCCACAAAGACCTCGGAGTAGCAGCCTGCACAGGGGCGTCACCGAGGGAGACAGCCACAGCAGCACGCCCAGAGACCGCTGCAGCAGCAGCCACCCACAGTCTCAGCCCCACTGGGTTCCCGTGAGGAACAGCTTCTCTCCCCTCTAGGAGGAGACCCCCGCGGTGAGACGACTAAGGACCAGGAGATGCCAGTACCCCCTCCTTCACCCCCCCACCCCCGTCCCCTCCCACCGCCTCGCTTCCACCTTCGCCTCCTCCCGTCCCCGCTCCGGTTTTGGCAGCGGCTCCCTCTCCACCCCCCTCGCCCCCCCTCCTCCCCCTCCGCCCGCCTCACCTTCCCGGGAGGCCCTGGCAGTCCCCTGGCGTTCACCTGCAGTCCGAAGGGCGCTGAGCACCGACCTCGCTCGAGCATCACAAAGGAGACCTACCATGCCGATTCGGGCTTCACGGATTTCATCTATCCGCAGTCGGCTGAGTCACCTCGGCATTAGACAGCGCTTGGAGGCTTTTGATTACGCCTTCACATGGCTTTTTGGAGCAGAGGGCCCCCATGAGCCAGCACCCATTCGAGTTCATGTAGTGATACCTCCGGCCTGCGGCGGCGGCGGCGGGGAGGAGGCACTAGATTCAGCGGTGGCCTTCTCGTTCCCTCTATGTGGCCCTTGCGACCGGGAGTGGACTCTAGAGCTCGCTCTTAGCACTTTGAAGACTCAGGCAGTTGAGTTTTCTCATCATATGAGCGATCTGGAGGTGACAGATGTGATAGGCCGACTATGGGAGTTGGCTCATTTTTTCTTGGATCTCGGGAGTGTGGATACCTCAGGGATTCGCCATTTGGTCGTTCGCATAGTGGCAGACTTAGCACGCGACCCTGGATATGTGTGTATACACGAGGTTGCTCTGTCAGAGCGGGAGGCAGTCGCCATGGGCCACAGCCCCACTGGCGCCTGAGCCGTGATTCTTGCAGTACACCGGGTGGGCAGATTCGCAGCCGCTCGATGGGGACTACTCTCCATCCAAGCCGCTTGCGAAGGCCCGCCGTACGGCTAAGACAGCATCCACCTTAGCAGGACATCCATGAGGATCATCTCATGGAATGTACAGGGCCTTGGCGGAGCACATTTTATACGCTATCGTGGTTGCTTGAGGCAGGAGCTTCAGAGATGCCTGGTTGGTTGCAGTATTGATATTTTGATGATGCAAGAGCACCACTTGGGTGTGAGAGAAGGATCCAGAGATATGGTTCGGTGATGCCTAGTAGATGGGACACCTTTTGGTCTGCAGGGTTTGGTCCTTTGGGTGGACATGGAGGAGTATGCATGGTCATTGCAGATGTATGGCGGCAGGCCATTGTGGATCGGGGATCATTGTGCCTGGTAGAGCACAGTATGTCATTCTGAGGATGCATGATGAGCTATTGGGCGTGCTCAACGTCTATGCGCCCAATCATGCTAGTGCCAGAGCAGAGTTCTGGACCCACGTTACGGATGCATTGCCAGAGGCCGCACATTGGTGTGTCGGGGGGGAGACTTCAACATGCTTGAGGACCCGGCCGATAGGGTGGGAGGCAGTCATGTTACAGTGCACGGCACGGAGCTTGCAGCTTGGGACCGGTTTTGCATGTCACTGGGGATCACTGATGCATGGTAGCATGGGGCTTTCTCATGTTCTCAGGACAGTCTTAGTTTCTCTCGGTCGGATCGCCGATAGGGAGGGACTAATCTATCACGGATTGATCGCTTTTATGTGGGCGACTGGTTAGGGGAGCGAGGGGGCTCCATTGGCATTCTCGCTAGCAGATCATGCACCAATTATCTTGACATTGGACGAGAGGACACGGGAGCCCAGCTTGCAGTTGAGGATCCCAGAGAGGGTACTTACAGATCCCAGTCTCGCTGAGGACATTGAGAGGATCTGGCATGATAGTTAGTGCTCTGACCAGGATGCAGCGGGCCAGTGTGCCCAGGGACTCATCGAGCTTAGCTCTTTTCTGCACGCTACAGTTTTGACACGGCTGCTGGGAGAGATTCGCGAGTGGGAGCATCGGCTGAGACGCAGCCTTGCTTCGCCAGCGCCTTCAGGAGCAGCAGCCTGCATGTGAGTGGGTGGCGTCCCAGCTGAGCCAGGCACGCCAGGAGGTTAGAGAGGCAGAGGAGCAGAGACATGAGTTTTACTATCGTCGTCAGGCCTCTCAGTGGGACGCAGCTTGGTGATAGAGTGACTGGAGAGTCTTTTGAGATCACTGGACCCCGCCATGCGGGAGCAGGAGTCTGTCAGCTTGGTAGACCGGATGGATCAGTAGCTACTGAGCTCGGGGAGATCCGAGCCATTGCCACTGCATTCTATAGAGACCTGCCAACTGAGGATCGAGATGCTTGCAGACAGACTGTGTGGGCCCATGTGCAGAGGAGGGTCACAGACCGTATGCGTACAGTTCTAGGTGCGCCTCTGTCAGAGATTGAGCTTGTCGAGGCCTTGAGGGTCCTGCCGTGACATAGTTGCCCAGGGGAGAACGGACTGACGCCGGCCTTTTTTATGCGCTATTGGGACCTTTTGGGGCCAAGCCTCCGCAGGGGCTTTCAATATGTTTTGGACACTGGGGTGATGCCATAGAGCTTTTCAGAGGGCTTGATCTATTTGATCCCCAAGGGGGAGGGAGTATCAGATGATATTCGGCATTGGAGGCCTATTACGATCCTCAATACTGTCTACAAGGTCTTAGCAAAGACCTTGAGTTTGAGGATCCAGCCCTTCTTGTGGGGGAGTTGATTCATGCTACTCAAACAGGATTCGTCAAGGAGCGCAGTATCCTTGACAACATCTTTACTTTCTGGGAGGCGACGGCCCGAGCTAGATTTCTTGGCGAGGACTTGGTCGTGATGCTTCTCGATTTTGAGAAGGCATACGATAGAGTTGATTGGGGTTTCTTAGAGGGCACTATGCTTCACCTGGGCTTTGAGCCAGGATGGATCAGAGGGGTGGCAGCTCTGTATTCCACAGCTCGCAGCCAGGTGTTGATTGCAGGAGGACGGGGGCCGAGTTTTGAGCTGACCAGATCAGTCCTGTCGTCAGGGGTGTCCCCTCGCCCCTTTTCTTTTTCTCTTCTTTGCGGGGGCTATGAGCATATATTTGACGGCAGAGGAGGTTGGTTTGAGAGGACTCCAGCTCCCAATCTGGGGGGAGGACCTGTTCGATGCTGAGTTTGCAGACGACACGGGCTTATTTTTGCATGGCCAAGAGGCCAATCTTCTTCGGGCAGAGCAGTCGCTCCAAGTTTTTAGTGCAGCTTCGGGAGCATTGATCAATTGGCGCAAGACAGTGGCCTTTTGAATCAGTAGTGCTCCCACTCCGGCATGGAGCCCGGACCCCGGTTTTAGATGGATTCCTCCTGGCACAGCAGTGTGGTATTTGGGGTGCCAGATTGGACTAGATTTGTCACCTGAGCAGCAAATTGCCCCGCTTCTTCTGAGCATTTGGAAGAAGCTTTTGTATTGGAGTACAGCTCGACTATCCTTGGCTGGGAGGGTGGTGGTGGCAAATCAGGTGTGCTGTTAAGCGACCATGTGGTACATTACGTCTTGCTGGATCTTTTCGAGCTCTTGTATCAGCCAAGTACAGAGGCTGATCAGGAACTTTGTGTGGTCTGGGCGGGATGGTCAGCCAGCTCGGGCAAAGGTTGCATGGGCAGTTATTACACTTCCGCTGGCTCAGGGAGGTTTGGGCATTTTCAGAGTAGAGCCTTATTGGGGAAGCTTATTGTTCGGGGGCTACTTCTAGGCGCTGAGCCTTGGAAAGAGCTCCTCTTGCAGCAGCTGCAGGCTTGGGCGTCCCAGCAGGAGGCACTTGGGCACCAGAGATTCGCTGGATCTTCATAGAGATGAGGAGGACAGGCCTCAGTAGAGGATGGGAGGACAGATTTGCTTTGAGTATCCTGAGAGCTTGGGAGCTGCTGAGACCGGGGCTCTCATAGCGACCTCCTTCTTGTGTTGAGGAGCGGGCCAGACAACCACTCATCTAGAGCCCAGCGGTTCGCACAGAGCAGGGTCATATGCTGGGTTCTCAGCCTCGTCTAGCCTGGGGGCCTTTAGCAGTAGGCCCAGCACATAGTTTTGGAGACTGGCAGGCCTTCTGCAGTCTCCCAGAGGAGATCCAGGTGGAGAGGCTGAGTCACTTCAGAGGGTGGTTGATTATGAGGGATGATATTCAGGAGGCACTGGAGTGGTTCACGCCTCTCGAGCCAGTGGCCCCACAGTGGATGGGAGCCTTTACACAGTTGGAGATCCTGATTGCTGTCAGAGCTTGCACTGAGGATGGCAGATGCCTCTACTATGAGATTCAGGATGAGGGCAGACTTCAGAGAGTGGTGGAGTCGCCTTTGGTTGCAGAGTGCACCTTTCAGAGGATACGGGTAGTGGCCGCCGCTTCTCGGAAGTGGCATATTGACCCCGACCCTGCTGATGTGCTCTCGGATTAGCACATATGGGCATATGCAGCGCCCCCTTGGCCCGGCTATAGTGGGACCCCGAGAAGTACGAGTGGCATGATCCTTATGCATCCCTTGAGGCCACAGAGATCACCTTTTTCCAGTATACTGTTCGGCTGGGGCGGCATATTTTGACGGCGAGGAGGACGGTCTCTCCAGCTGCTCTGCAGAGCAGGGCATTGGCGGCTACTACAAGGACTCTCACAGGAGTTCCAGGAGGATTTTTGGGCTCGGCTCTGGGCTAGTCGACAGGCCCGCAGGATCTCAACTTTCCAGTGGTGGCTGGTCGCCCACAGGGGCTCAGCAGTTGGCACTTGGCTTGTTTACAGCGGTCCTCCGGCGGCCTGCATCCGATGCGGCCACCCTATGGAGACACAGAGACATTGCCTTTGGGATTGCCCTCAGGTGGTGCAGCAGATTTGGCTACGGATGCTGCTGTGCGTATTCTGGCTCCCCTCTCTCCAGAGGGAATGTTTACGTGGGGTGTCGCTGCTTGGTCGACTTCGTCAGGGCCTGCTATGGGCTATGAGATGGAGCAAGGCAGTCAGGCCATCAGATTCATTAGGGGCCAGCCTCGCCTGGTTCCGGCACCGGATTTCTCGTCCGCCAGCTGGACACAGGAGAGGGATTTACGATGGGAGCTCCTCAACAGCCTCACCATCTGGTTCACCTGGAGGGCACGGTGCTTTACGGCCTTTGAGGGGAGATTGGAGCCATGAGCAGAGACTGTACGGGGGAGACTCTGATGAGGCGATCTTACGGCGCCAGGCCTTTCACAGCACTTGGCGCTGTGGCCCCTTCTACACCTTACACACGGGATTCCCCCGTTGACACTACACGCCACCTGTTTGGTTCCCCCCCCCCTATTGTATGATTTAGCCTCTCAGTCCTTTGTACTGATGCCTGTATTTTGCAGCACCTAAGGAGAGTCTCCCGGGCTGCCTTGCTGTATTCACTGCTCAGTTTCTCTTATGAGCAGGAGAGATCTTTTGTAGCCCTACGGGCGTTTTTTATATAACTAATGAAAGGATCTTTTCTCGAAAAAAAAAGGTTTGAGACCTTAGTCTTACAAAATTATTAATGCCTAAATATGAAACCATAAAAGGTGTTCACATATCTTCCAAAATATCATATAGTGGTCTAACACATGTTCCTCCCATGATTAACACAATCACCACCTACATCCAAAAATAATATTAGCCTGTGCACACAACTTATTAAACACATTAATCCTAAGCATATCATACTAGCGCACACGGTTGATTAAACACATTAATTCTGATAAATGATAAATAAAAAGATGATAAATAAAAGGCGCATCCAAAATATAATATCCCAAAATAAAATAATGGGTGTCCCTCATAGAGGTATAACTAACTTGAATAGCATGGGTTGCCAATAGTGTTCGATCAAAACAGCATTCTAGTGTATTTTTACTGGTCAAAATTAAGAAAAATTGGCTGAGACTTTATTTTGAGAATGATTTTTCATATATTTTAGTTAGTAGAGATGGAAACAAAAAACGGATTGTTATGAGAATATATTTTAAGTCCTCTTTAAGAATATTATTTTCCCCTCTTGAGTAATTTGGGAACGCCTACGTTACTCTTGCGTCATGCCGGCTAGGTTAATATCGTGGGTGACACCACTATAAATATTAATACGTGCGGTATATGACGTATGCTTGGGGCCGTCTATGATTATTTCAGTTAGGTTTGTATGGCAGGGTGATTCCTAGGATACTTACGCCTGGTAGTCATGAGTTGGTAATGGTTTGTTTAATGCCTGTTTAATATTTGTAGGATTAATTTAATTAATAATTGGGCTTATATTTTCAGGTGATGAAGATTAAGAGAATTGATGAATAATGTTGAGGAGAATGTTTCTTATGCGCATCATATTTATTTTTACAAGTGTAGCTTGTAACCTTAGTAGTTGATTTTTTCATTTTGATACATTGGAAAAAATACATTTATAATGTTGAATTTATTAAAGCCTAAAGGCTTTACCCTAGCCCCAATTTTTGGGACACTCTATTTTGGTTGTGGAAGAGTGTCGTGCTCTCTAAAAGCATACTTTGTATATTTTTGGGGGCTATGGCCTATTTTTGGTTGAAAGCTAATAAAAATACTCTTGTGGGGGGAAGATTGCACCCAGCATGTTTGTCTTGGAGCTAAGTATAATGTTTGCTATGCTTTTGTTCAATTTATTTGATTTTGTTGAAACTTGCAAAGCATGTGTTTTCATGGTTGAATTTATGTGTTGAATTTCTCAAGTGTTCCACAAGCTATCCTAGAGAACGATTCCGTTTTCAGTGGTATCAGAGCTTGGGCTAGGAGATTTGTGGAAAGGTGGGAAAGGTCTTCATCAACACAACTCTCAAGAAAGTTGCAGGCTTTTTAACCAGTGGGCAAAAGAAGGGTTTGTGGTCTTTAACCAAAAATTCAAATTCTCAAACTAGCTCTACTTCTCAAACCCACTTACCTCTTCCCAAAACCATTCTTCTTTATCAAAAAGTGGTTTTGCTCAAAGCTTCATGAATTTCAGATCTGACCGTACAGATGGATTCCCCATAGCCAAAAACCTCATGTGGTTTGCTCAGATTTTGCAAAGATTCAAGCTGCAAAAATTCTATAATTGACGGTCTGCATGTTTTGTGAGCTACAAGCTTTGTAAATTAATCAAAAAAGAAGCCAAGCGATGATGCGCCGAATTGCAGCCTCACGGACGAAAAGCGTGAGGGAGAGAAAGACCAAAAAAATCACTAATCTCAATTAATCCAAATCCTCAACTTAATCCAATTCTACTTTTCCCAAGCCCAATGCATGTTGCATCAACTTTTGGAGCTTTCACACTACCTATTTTCCTATTTCAAGAGAAATTCCAAAGAATTGCAATTTTCAGATTTTTGGGTGCAGAAAATTGATTTTTCAGGGTTCAAAGAGGCTTAAAAAGGCCAAATAAATGCCAAAAATTTCCAAAATAATTTTTGAAAATTTCTAAAAATTCTCAAAAATTATTACAGAGGTTTGGCCAAGTTTTCAGAATTGTTTGAGCAGTGTTCAAGGTGCAAAAAATTATTTCTTCAGCATCTAGCCTAAGTCTCCTAAATCACTTGGAATTGCTCGGGACTTGTACGAAACGAAGGGAATTCGACCCAACCATTGAACCAAAGTCTTTGTTCAGTTTCAACACAAATCAAATTGCGGGAGAATTGAGATATGTTTTATTTACATACATCAAATAATATCAATTTTACTTATTTACATTGTTTGCATGAGCACTATGGCAAATTTTTCTATTTTACCTTCAATTCAAGAGCAACTCCAATCTCTACAACAACGAATTGTAGAAGAGAGAGAGATGTGAATTGAATTGGAGCGACAGCTCACACGAGTCAAAGGCGTAAGCGTGACTCTTTGCCATCTTATGATGACGAAGACGACACCATCCAAAGAGCTGTCAATGCTACACTTCAAGCACAAAATTCACGGAAAGATTCTAAAATCAGTCGTAAAGCTTTTTCATTTTAGAATTATGATGGCAAGAAAGATGCTCGAGTCCTTTTGGCATGGCTTAGTTAATTGGATGACTACTTTTCGAGGGAAAAATTTTCCGAGAAGGACAAGATCAAATGTGCGGCTAATCACATGGTGGATAGCGCAGCTTTATGGTGGATAGCGCAGCTTTATGGTGGATAGCGTAACTTTATGGTAGAGCGTCGTCAAGCAAGGACGTGACAAACCGGATTCATGGAAAAGGTTTCAAAGGCTAGTGAAAATTTATTTCTTACCTTCACAATTTAAATCTAAAGTTAGGCATCAATGGGATACTTTTGCATCAACTTGAAAAAGAAAGCATGTCTCAGTATGTGGAGAAGTTTTGGAATACATTACTACAGGTATAGGTTGTTGTGGAGAAAGTCAATGAGAAGGACCAAAAGAGGAAAATTCATTTCGGGCCTTAAGTCTACAATTAGGGCCGATGTGAATATGTTTAAACCTCATTCACTTTCTACAGCTATATCTTTAGCAACAAATTCCGAACGCAAAAATGGTTTTTCTAGAGAGGCCAAGTCATTTGAGAGTAACCACTCTAAACCTTTTTCTAAACCTTTTCATGCTTCAAGAAATTTTCATAAGCCAGGGTTTGACAAAGGCAAGGAGATGGTCAAAGGCGAATCAAATTTAAAGAAAGTCAACGGCAAAGGTACTACAATCAAATGTTTTCGATGTCATAAAGAAGGACATATAGCACCAAATTTCCCAGATCGTGCAAAGAATTCGACACCTGCAACACGAGTCAATATGCTTGAAGCGGACGACAATGAAGAAGAATCGCTCAAGCAAGAGGGTAACTCTGACCCTGACTATTCAGAAGAAGAAGGTAAACCTCAAGCTCTTTCGCTACTCAAAATAAAAGGAAAAATTAATGAGCATGAAGTTATTGTTTTGCATGACGATGGTAGCACTCATGACTTTATTTCTGAAAAGGCAATTAGAGCTTTAAACATTCAACCTTCACCCACACATTATAGAGTTAAAGCTGCATTTACTGGAACCAAGTATAATTGCATACAAGAGGTGAAAGGTTTAACTTTAAGCATCAATTCCTTAACAGAAAAAATGGATTTCTTAGTTGCACCTTTACAAGACGTAGATGTAATATTGGGTATGCCTTGGAGACATATGTACAACCCTATTATAGACTATGATACACATAGCATTTGTGTATGGAAGGACAGTGAAAATATTTTCCTCCAATGTCTAGTCAAAGGAGAGACGAGCCCTTTATTGAGTCATACTCAAGTAAAGCGAGCTCTTAGGAAAAGGGAGAAGACTTATATGGTTTGGGTTAACCAGCTTCGCGCTGAGTCTTACACATCCAAAGGTCCAAAACTTGATCCTTATATCTCCAAATTCAGGGATTGTTTTATGGAAGATTTACCTTTAGGATTACCTAAGTCTAGGCCTGAAGACCATAGAATTGACTTATTGCCAGGCAACTCTCCACCTTGTAAAGCTCCTTATAGAGTCAACAATTTAGAGCAAAAAGAAATCCAAAAACAAATCGAGGATTTGTTAGAAAGAGGTCTTATTAGACCTAGTAGCTCACCCTTTGGAGCTCCAGTCCTTCTTGTTAAGAAGAAGAATGGAACTTTCCGAATGTGTGTTGACTACCGAGCATTGAACAAAATCACTGTCAAGAACAGATACCCTATCCCTAGGGTAGATAACTTACTTGATAAGCTTAGAGGTTCAAAGGTCTTTAGCAAGATTGACTTAAAGTCTGGTTATCATCAAGTACGCATGACTGAGTCAGACATATTCAAGACTGCATTTAGAACCCAGACTAGCCATTATGAGTTTTTGGTTATGCCATTTGGTTTGACCAATGCTCCATCTACATTTAGTCGTATGATGAATCGCATTTTCCTAAAGTTTCAAAGCTTTGTTGTGGTGTTCTTTGATGATATTCTTGTTTTCAGAGAATCGTCAAAAGCATGAGCAACACTTAGAGCAAGTGTTTAACCTTTTGAGATGAGAGAAAATGAATTGTATGTCAATCCTGAAAAGAGTTCTTTCTTTCAAAAAGAGATTGAATACTTAGGCCATATAGCGTCAGTTGAAGGAATCCGTGTGGATTCTAAGAAGATTGAGTGTATAGCCTCTTGGCCTACACCTCGAGACATTCATGACCTTAGATCTTTTCTAGGTCTATGTAGTTACTATAGGAAGTTTGTCAAGAATTTCGCTTATATTGCACATCCTTTGACGGAACTTCTCAAGAAAAGTACATTTTTCCATTGGACCGAAAGTCAAGATAAATCTTTTCTAGCACTCAAGGATGCATTAACTCATGCACAAGTTCTTACACTACCTGACTTTCAAAGACCATTCTTTGTGGTAGTAACTGATGCTAGTGGCAAAGGTTTTGGTGCTGTGCTTATGCAAGACAACCATCCTATTGCCTATGAAAGTCGAAAGCTAAAACCTGCTGAAACAAATTATAGTACATATGACAAGGAATTGCAGTTGTGCATGCCTTGAAGATTTGGAAGCATTACCTAATGGGTTCAGAATTTCTTATCAAGACTGATCAACAAAGCATTAGGCATTTTCTTTCGCAACCCCTTATTTCAGATAGGAACATCAAATGGACATCTTTCATACAAAGTTTCCAACCCATGATTCAATACCAACCTGGAAAGAAAAATGTTGTTTGCCGATGCTTTAAGTAGAAGACCTCATATCAACAACATTTCCGCTATTGAAAGTGAACCATTTGTACTTATGAAAGAAACTTATGAAGTAGATCCAGATTTTTCTGAGATATGGATCAAATTGCGTGAAAACAATTGGACACCTCAAGGAAATTATTCTCATAACGATGGCTATCTTTTCTTTGAGAAAAGATTATGTGTTACTCAACCCTATAGACAACTTGTCTTAGAAGAGATGCACCAACCACCATTCATGGGACATAGAGGAGTGAAAACAATTGGACACCTCAAGGAAATTATTCTCATAATGATGGCTATCTTTTCTTTGAGAAAAGATTATGTGTTAACCCTATAGACAACTTGTCTTGGAAGAGATGCACTAACCACCATTCATGGGACATAGAGGAGTTTTCGCAACACTTCAAGTAGTTTCTCGAGAATTCTTTTGGCTTCATTTGAAAAATGATGTAGCAAAATTTGTAGCTAATTGTAACATTTGTCAAGCAATTAAAAGCTACAAAGGCAAAGCTTTGGGATTGCTTATGCCTTTACCCATTCCAGACCGAACAGGTGTCTATGGACTTTATTACAGGCTTTCCTACTACTTCCAGTCATCATGACATGATTTGGACAATAGTAGATAGGTCTAGTAAGCAAGCCTATTTCATTCCATGTAAAAAAACACTGACTTCTCAGCAAGCTGCGACCATATTTGGACTGCAAATCTTTGTTCATCATGGTCTACCTAAAGTGATAGTTTCTGATAGAGATTCCAAATTTTGTAGTCACTTTTGGATTGCTCTTTTCTCAAACTTAGGCACTAAGTTAGATTTTTCTACGGCTTTTCATCCTGAATCAAATGGACAGACCGAAGTCACGAATAGCACTATCTTAGATATGCTTAGAGCCTATGTTTCCCAGCAACCTAGTACATGGGATAAGAACATACATCTACTCCAATTTGCTTATAATAATACTCCTCATTCTGCTACTAGTCGAGCACCATTTGAGATTATCTATGGTAGAGCTTTGCCTATTCCGGCTACTAGATTCTCCCATAAGATTGAAGCTGCTGACCAATATACTCGAGACTTTGATCGCATTTTATCTCAAGTGCATGATTGTATTGCAAGAGCTCAAGAGAAGTATACATTTCAAGCAAATAGGAAGCATAAAGATTTTTCATTCCAAGAAGGTGATTATGTACTTTTGAGAATTGAGAAGAGACGATTGAAGAGTTCCCTACAGTTAAACTTGCACCTAGATACCAGCAAACCGGCAATTAAGGGCAATTGCAAACTCAAGCAAGAGGGATGTTATGAGAATATATTTTAAGTCCTCTTTAAGAATATTATTTTTCCCTCTTGAGTAATTTGGGGACGCCTACGTTACTCTTGCGTCATGCCGGCTAGGTTAATATCGTGGGTGACACCACTATAAATATTAATACGTGCGGTATATGATGTATGCTTGGGGCCGTCTATGATTATTTTAGTTAGGTTTATATGGCAGGGTGATTCCTGGGATACTTACGCCTGGTAGTCATGAGTTGGTAATGGTTTGTGCCTGTTTAATATTTGTGGGATTAATTTAATTATTAATTGGGCTTATATTTTTAGGTGATGAAGATTACGAGGATTGATGAATAATGTTGAGGAGAATGTTTCTTATGCACATCATATTTATTTTTACAAGCGTAGCTTGTAACCTTAGTAGTTGATTTTTCCATTTTGATACATTGGGAAAAATACATTTATAATGTTGAATTTATTAAAGCCTAAAGGCTTTACCCTAGCCCCAATTTTTGGGACACTCTATTTTTGTTGTGGAAGAGTGTCGTGCTCTCTAAAAGCACACTTTGTATATTTTTGGAGGCTATGGCCTATTTTTGGTTGAAAGCTAATAAAAATACTCTTGTGTGGGGAAGGCCACGCACAAGGGGGGGGGGAAGATTGCACCCAGTATGTTTGTCTTGGAGCTAAGTATTATGTTTGCTATGCTTTTGTTCAATTTATTTGATTTTGTTGAAACCTGCAAAGCATGTGTTTTCATGGTTGAATTTATGTGTTGAATTTCTCAAGTGTTCCACAAGCTATCCTAAAGAACGATTCCGTTTTCACGAATAGATTGAAGAGTTGTCCTTATTTTGATTGGTTGAAAAATATGTTTTGTTCGAGCACCGATTGCCAATAGATAAGAGTTGCATCCCCCATGGCTTGTTCAATTAAAACAACATTGCAAAATATGTTTTGTTCGAGCACCGATTGCCAATAGATAAGAGTTGCATCCCCCAATGGCTTGTTCAATTAAAACAACATTGCAAATAGTAGAAGCGTGCATGTTTCACTAGTGTTATGCATTTGCCTCACATGTTTCGAGGAGCCGGAGAAATTTTTTCGGAGCCTCCTCTCGAAACCTTTGAGATACCTCTATGCCTTTGATGTATATATAGGATGTCTTCTATTTTCTAGGCTATTGCACTCTATTTTTATTACTTTATTTTTTTATCATTAGCAAAGATTAGATTTTGTTAACAAGTCCGACTGCTTTGTGGTGTGATTTCAATGTATAAAATTTATGGGTACTTTTCCTCCATAATTCATGAAGCCTGGTAGCAAGTGGAACGCGGCTCTAAGAGGTGGTGCAAGCTAGTTCACAACCTTGTTGTTAGTTAGGTTAGAGCACATGTGGCAGCTAATAGTGCCTGAGGCAATGTTCAAAACTGAGTAATTTTCCAAAAAGTGAAAAACCTTTATCTAAAAATTGTGATATTATTTATAAAGGAAAATCTTGAAATATGAAGGTTTTTGTTCTATAACTTCTCAAAATCTAGACGAATTTGTACCTTGAAGTTTTAAATTCAAAGGTATTTTTCAAAATATGCAGGTGCAAACTACATTAAACTCAGGTTTTTTTCAAACACTGCACCCAAGAAGCAACCATGGGGAAAGAGGCCCTGTGGAGTCAAACTTTCCAAGTTTTGTGCATGAAAGTATTGAATGGATAAAAAACGTGTGAAAGGTAAGGACTGATTTCTTTTAGGAGCGCATCATGGGCATTCTGATGCCCATATTAGAAGTATTATTCTGATGGGTGGTCAAGGGTGGTTGGCTTCCGTGAGTGGTTGCTCGTGCATTCAATGCCTTGACCAAATAACTTAGCTTAATTTGGATAGAAATAATCGAATCCCCCAAATGACCAATTAACAACAGCAAATTTAATACAATACGATACCTTTAAAAGCATATGATAATAATGTCTCTGCCTCCTTTGGGAAATTAAAAATTAACTTAATTTTTCTGAGACAAATCCAGTCACAGGAAACAGGATGATTGATTACTTTTCGCGCAAAATTTAAAAAACATTAAGTCAATCCTAATTTTAAAATGGTTGGTGGTCTGACATACCCAAGAATCGTTTTTTAAGTACGCGTGTACCTGATATTCCGCGCCTCTTAAAAAAAGAAAAAGAAAAAAAGAAAATTGGCTAAGACTTCACTGGTTGGTACCTTCCAAATTTTCAAAAATACTTTCAATTTTTTTTACTTTTTTTTTTGAAATGCCTGGAATTATATTAGAAAATGAAAGAATACATCACTTCACTCAATACTTTTAAAAAAAACCTTCATTCTTAACCAAAGGATCAAAATTTTGAAAATTTACATGTAGTTTACTTAGGTTTAATGTATTTCCACCTTCCAATTTTTTCAATACCCTTCAAATTATTAAACCAAGAGGTTTAAAAATTTGAGGAGTTTGAAGATGTTTCATTACAAAAATTTCACAAATTTTACGATTTTATTTTGGCTATTTAAAAAGCAAGGACTTATGATAAGTTCAATTAATTTATGTTAACCTTTTCCATTGGGGTTAATTTTAGATTAGCATTGGATCCATTAAATACTACTTTTTTGGTCTTGCCTTATACAAATATTGTGTTTAATGGGGGAAAATTGTTTAGTCAAAGCTATTGGGGTCAATCATCAAGTGATTTAAGAGTGGAGGTTTGCTTTTTTCAACTTTTTTTAAAGCACTATTTGTTTATAAGAAAAACACTCCATGGTGGCATAGTAGTAAGACACCCTTTTTCAAAGGGGCATTTTCTAATAGGGTTGATTTCAAGCAACTATCATTTTCTAATATGGTTAAAAAAACAATAACATATATGTCCTCACCAATCTATTTCTATAGTTTAGTACAGCATATTCCACCAATCATCTGGATTCTACTCTATTCTTATCTTTTCAAATTTTCAATCAAAATGTTTACATCAATAGAGTTGTTTTCACACACATCCATTATTATCGTTAGTGAAAGTATGATCACATTTTAAAGGAAATGCATCATGGTTCATGACAACATAGGAGACGTCCCTTTTTGCATTCAAGTCCCTTCCTAATAATTGCCTCCAAGTGGCAAAGGGCCAAGGTCTTTCGTTAGCTTGTAAAGAACTCTAAGCGACCCCCCCTTTTTTGTCCTATCTTACATTACTTGGGTGCAAGGTTAATCTTTTTATAGTGGAATCTTCCTTTAAAATAATGGGATGTCGACAAACTTTGAGCATTTTTATCGAGTTTAGTGCATTCTTTGATGGCCCACCTATTTGGGTGTAATTGATGGCCAAAATGCCAAAGAATATGCATTTTTTAGTTTAGTGTTTTCCAACTAGTAGGTGAAAAGTTTTTTTCCCTAAATTTTGAGAGTGGGGTACTAAATTACATGCGACAAAAGGTAGATTATTTCAACCTTGGGCAAGGGCTTTAACGCTGAGGTATAGCCCATGAGGCTAATCGGTTGAATAGCTGATGTGTCGATTCTCCTCAACTAGATTAACTCACTTATTACAATGTTCATAAATACCTTTTTTCTTGAAAAGTTACAAAGCTTGCACATTTTTTTCTAGTATTTGCGAACTTTATTACTCAAATTTAGTTTATTAAATGTCTTGAATTATGTATTATGTTTTCTAAAAATTGAGAAAATTAAGTTTAAAAGTTAAAATGAGAATATTGCAAGTTAATGGTATGAAATTTGCTTGGGAGGTTCACCTAAAAATATGTAAATATAGCACGTGAGTTCAAATGAAGGGGTTTTTTTAATTCAAAATTTTAAGGTAAATTTACAGAAATATTTTTGCAAGTTAATGGTATGAACCAAGGGAATCTTAACCAATTATGCCACGGTTGAACATTTTTTTCCAGTTGCTACATACACGCAAAACAATCTTTCACTATCGAAGGTGCCCTATGTGTTGATTGGTTTCTAGTTCAGATTTTTATCGTTGGTGGAAGTCTGATCACATTTCAAAGGAAATGCCTCATGGTTCATGGCAAAATATGAGACTTTCCTTTTTGCATTCTAGTCTCTTAATAATAATTGCCTCCAAGTGGTTAAGGTCCAAGGTCTTTGGTTAGGCTTGTACATAACTTTAAGAGGCCCCCCCCCCCCTTTTTTTGTCCTAGCTTACATTACTTGGGTGCAAGGTTTATCTTTTGAGATTGGAAGCTTCCATTAAAATAGTGGGATGCCGACAAACTTTGAACATTTTTGTCAAGTTTAGTGCATTTTTTGATGGTCCACTGATTTGGGTGTAATTTATGGCCAAAATGCCAAAGAATATGCATTTTTCACTTTAGCACTTCAAGCGTGATTCAAATGCAATTAGGTGAAAAGTTTTTTTTAAATTGTTTGAGAGTGGAGTACTAAATTACATGCCACAAATTGCAGTATATTCCAACCTTGGGCAAGGGTGTTAACCTAAGCTATAGCCCACGAGGTTAATCGGTTGAAAAGTTGATGTGTCAATTCTCCTTGCACCTTGTTCCCACTACTAGTTTCCACTGATGGTGGCCAACTAGATTAACTGACTTACTACAATGTTCACAAATAACTTTTTTCTTGAGAAGTTATAGAGCTTGCACTTTGTTTTCTAGTATTTGCCAACTTTATTACTAGAATTTAGCTTAATGTCTTGAATTATGTATTATGATTTCTAAAATTGAGAAAATTAATTTTAAAAGTTGAATGAAAATATTACAAGTTAATGGTATGAAATTTGCAAGTTAATGGTATGGACCGAGGGAATCTTAACCAATTATGCCACGATTGAACATTTTTATCCAATTGCTACATACACACAAAAAAATCTTTCACTATCAAAGGTGCCCTATGTGCTAATTGGTTTCTAGTTTAGATTATTACCGTTGGTGGAAGTCTGATCACATTTCAAGGGAAATGCCTCATGGTTCATGCCAACATAGGAGACTTCCCTTTTTGCATTCAAGTCCCTTCCTAATAATTGCATCCAAGTGGCAAAGGGCTAATATCTTTGGTTAGGCTTGTAAATAGCTTTAAGTGACCCTCCCTTTTTTTCCCCTACCGTACATTACTTGGGTGCAAGGTTTATCTTTTTAGATTGGAAGCTTCCTTTAAAATAATGGGATGCCGACAAACTCTGAACATTTTTGTCCAGTTTAGTGCATTTTTTGATGGTCCACCGATTTGGGTGTAATTGATGGCCAAAATGCCAAAGAATATGCATTTTTCACTTTAGCACTTTCAAGCGTGATTCAAATGCAACTAGGTGAAAAGTTTTTAAAAAAAACATTTTGAGAGTGGGGTACTAAATTACATGCCACAAACGGTAGTATATTCCAACCTTGGGAAAGGGATTTTATGCTAAGCTATAGCCCATGAGGCTAATTAGTCGAAAAGTTGATGTGTCAATTCTCCTTGCATCTTGTTGCCACTACTAGTTTCCACTGATGGTGGCCAACTAGATTAATTGACTTACTACAATGTCCATAAATAACTTTTTTCTTGAGAAGTCATAAAACATGCATTTTTTTTCTAGTATTTGTGGAATTTATTACTAGAATTTAGCTTAATGTCTTGAATTATGTATATATAATTTCTAGAGTTGAGAGAATTAAGTTTAAAAGTTGAAATGAAAAGATTGCAAGTTAATGGTATGGACTGAGGAAATCTTAACCAATAATGCCATGATTGAACGTTTCTATCCAATTGCTACATACACGTAAAACAATCTTTCACTATATCGAAGGTGCCCTATGTGTTGATTGGTTTCTAGTTCAGATTATTACCGTTGGTGGAATTTTGATCTCACGGTTCAAGGGAAATGCCTCATAGTTGATGCCAACATAGGAGACTTTCCTTTTTGCATTCAAGTCCCTTCCAATAATTGCCTCCAAGTGGCAAAGGGCCAAGGTCTTTGGTAAGTCTTGTAAAGAGAATGCGGGGAAGAGGGAGAGCTTGAGTTCCTTGTAAGCAAACACACACACACACACACACACACACACACACACGAGAGTGCAAGACACGAGAGAGATGGATGGCTGAATTTTCTTCTATCTTCTTCTCTTCTCTATAACCATATAACTAAAAGATAATCATACATACATAGAGGGAAAGTACTCTCCTATAATAACATACAATGGTTGGTCCATAGTGTGAACCCAACTTTATGAGATGGTGCTATAACTATGCCATAACTCTAGTAATCCAAAGTGGTTATTATCACACAACCTGTCATCCACTGGCGACATATCAAACATAATCTCACCAACCATGCTAGTGGTATAAGTGCGGAAGCTATCACCCAGGTGGGTCATCAGTGTCCGCAGCACTAGTTGAGATCGATATCTCAACACTCCCTCTCGAGCTCAACTCCACACACTGCACTCTAAGTAAGCTCCTAAACTTGTGGAGATTCTTTATTCCCAATGCCTTCATGAAGATGTTAGCCACTTGAGCCTTTGTGCTAATATAGACCAAATCTACATCACCTTCTGCTAGAACCTTCTCCCTCACAAAGTGATAATGCACCTCAACGTGCTTCGTTCTAGCATGGTATACTGGGTTACTAGCCAACTGTATGCTACTCATGTTGTCACAATAAATGACAAGTGCCCTATCCACAAGCTCACCCATATCACCAAGTAGCTTCTGAAACCAAGCTACCTCCACAAACTGCCATAGTAGCACCCACATACTCTATCTCTGCACTCGATAAGGCAACTGTTGCCTTCTTCTAAAACCAAGCTACCTCCACAAACTGCCATAGTAGCACCCCACATACTCTATCTCTGCACTCGATAAGGCAACTGTTGCCTTCTTCTTATTGCTCCAAGTCATAGAAGCACTCCCAAATGAGAACATAAAACCATTGGTAGATCTCCTGTCTGCAACACTACCAGCCCAATTAGCATTTGTGTACCCATGTAGTTGTACCGGCCTCATAGAAAAGTCCGTAATCACCTATGGACTTTATGGATTTGAAAATCCATCTAATCGCATCTAAGTGTGGCTTCTTGAGGGCGTGCATAAACTAACTCACAAGTCCAACAACATAGCTCAAGTCTGACCTAGTAATGGTCATTTAGATCAAGCTACCCACTATGTGCTTGTACGGTCGTCCAAAAGCTCACCTGTATTTGCGGAAAGCTTTGTGTTTTGTTCCAATGGCACTGAAATAGGCTTACAACCTATCATACCATACTTGGACAACATGTCCAAGCCATACTGCCTCTGCAACAATAACAAAATGCCATGAGGTGATCTCACCACCTCTATGCCCAAGAAATACTACAGCTCACCCAAATCTTTCATCTTAAACTTTTGCTTTAAAAGCCTCCTAACATCATGTATATCAGCATCACTATCATCAAATAATCAAATCATTCACTATATTTTTTGGATCTAGCGGAGAGACGACAGCATAAGTGGTTTGCAGGGCAGTATGTCCTTGCCTCTTGCGACCGACGTGCAACGCTGAGGCAAAACCTCTCATTGGCCATGATTCTGATAAAGTTGAAAGTGGTAGATGGTGTCATTCTATATCATTCAACACCTTGGAATTTCAGACTCTCATGCCAAATCTATAGACTCCTTAGTC